>NC_134834.1:22395490-22441943 GCF_004210375.1 Tachypleus tridentatus
AGAGGAATGTTTGTGTCTGTTTGTACTGCACAAAAAAAAGTTTTACAATATAATGGCTTAAGAAAACAAAACTACTGGTATAAGTTAATATTTCCTTCAGTTTACTGTTATGCAAATTAGGGACTTATTGATCAGTTATGTAATATAAATGGTGATTGCATTGTAGCCTGTTTTACAGTACTGAATTTAAGGCAGTTGTATTTTCAAAGATGAGAGACTATTTGCTTTAATGTTAAAAATGGCTGTAAACGTAAGAATAAATCAATCAGAGTACAATAAAGCGGATAAGAAAATTTCACCAAAGAATGGGAGGAAATAAACATTTTCACCATTAGGAAGTTAGCAGCACAAGTTTCTAAATCAGTAAAGGTTTGATAGTGAATGTACAGTTAAGCCAAAATGGCACTTGTACTTATTCACAACAGCCTTACTGAGCATGTTAACTTGATTCTGAGCAAATATAGAGTGAGTTGTGTTTTTCAAGTCTTGCTTAAAAAAGAACAAATCTTGTTATATGTTTAGGCCAGTATGGTATGTGCAGTGTCTCATAAAACTGATATTATCTGTTTTATTGAAATGAATTGTGGAGCATAAGGTTCTCTGTTATTTTAATAAGCGTGGTTAGACTCCCAGAGAAGACCTGGATGTTTTGGGTATATGGAGAGCCATTAAACAAAGGGAGCTGTCCAGTCATGGAATGCTTTTGTGAATAAATATCTTAAAGTATTATTTGCAGAAGTTGAAACCACTTCAAACTAGTGTTGTAGACACCTGGACAGTTCAAATTACTAGATGACTGCTGGTGATTGCTTTCTGTCAGTTTTACCTTGCTATATTACTAAGACTGATTCAAATGTATACAGCCACAACATAATTTGGTATCAGATTACAAATGGTTAAAATGGGCTTCTGAAGTTCATTTTGTGTGTATCGATTGTACTAAATGGCTCATCCGTGTTGATGGTAAAATATGTCCAATGTGGGGCAGTATCCTTTCTTTGAAAGGTGAGCCATGCTTTACCTTTTGAAAAGCTAGATAACAGATATGTAGAGAAGGAACTTGAAACCAGTCAAAACCCATTTTATGCAAGAGCATGTGATGTATCTAATTGTGGTAGATATGTGGTTTGTGCAGAAATGAGTATCGGTGGACTTCTGGATTTAAATATTTTGTAGAATGGCACCATTAATGCCATATATTATAATAACTACAAACATCACTCTTTCTACTGCCATATTAGCCCTGTATTCTGTCTGGTTCTATTGTTCTAAACTTGGAGAGATTTCTAGAGAAAATAGATTGGTACAATTAGCCCCTGTATTCTGTCTGATTTTATTATGCTAAACTTAGGGAGATTTCTAGAGATAACAGATTGAATTAACCAAGTGGGTAGCTTGCACTCGTATTTGATTCCAATCACTTATGGTTTTTTTTATGGAAGATGCAACACTTCTTAACAACTGATTCCAAATTCTAAAGTTGTTTTGGAATAATTTTCTTGGAGTGTGGCCAATAGTCCATCAAGACCCTAGGATGTAAGGTGTCTGATATTGATGCCCCTCAGTGTGGACCTGTTCTAGTTTAACTCCAAAACATCCCACCCTAAACATCCATGTTTGCTGTGAGTGGCAACCCGTGAGGAGGGCAGGCTTGGGTGGCCCCCCTGGGTCAGTCCCTAAGCTGTTCACTTGGGCTAGAGTCAACCAAGTACCAGTTTTGGAAGTTCTCAACGGGTGTTGTGGACATTGTGTCTGATGCTGGTGTTTGGGTATAGTGCTCACAAAACCCTGGCGTTGCTGCAATGGCCTTGCATGATATTGTAGTGCATCCCCTCGTAGGGCTCCATGATGGGTGGGGTCAGTGGATACGAAATTTTCCTTTTTCCTCCTCAATAAAAATTTAAAGTAGTGAAAAAACAGTCAATAGGTAAATGACCACGTCTTGAAGACTCTGAGCAGCAATCTTCAACATCTGTAACACCTGTACCCCATTTTCTTATATTCTCTTTCAGAAAAAACCTTTAGGGCAAATGTCCCCTTTTTTATTCAGAAGGGACTAGAGGGACTTGCTGACTCTCCAAAGTCAGTAAGGAAGCTTCGATCTGGAGACATATTGGTTGAAACATCCACAACCCAACACAGTGAACTCCTCTTGAATTCAAAGGCAATTGGGGATGTACCTATTGAGGTTACCCCTCATGCTACCTTGAATTCATCACGAGGTTATTGTTGAGAGCGACTTAAAGAATGTCCCTGAGTCAGAGATTCTCGCTGGTCTGTCCACTCAAGGAGTTTCTGCAGTGAGGTGCATCTTCACTTGCAAAGATGGAGTTACACTACCGACAGATATCCTCGTTTTGACATTTACATCACCACATGCACATGTCACCATCAAGGCAGGTTATCTAATTTGCAGGGTACAGCCGTACATTCTAAAGTCTAAACCCTCTTCGATGTTTCCAATGTCAGAGGTTTGGCCACTCAAATACGTCCTGTCGTAGTTCCCTGACATGTGCTCATTGTGGTGGCAAGGACCACGATGCCTATGAGTGTCACGTGGACCCACATTGTGTCAACTGCAATGGTTCCCACCCTTCCTACTTTCGTTCTTGCCCAAAATGGTGGAAGGAAAAAGAGGTGCAGCATTTGAAAACGATTCATAACATTACTTATCCTGAGGCTCGGAAATTGCTGTCCGACACTCCATCTCGGACATATGCTGCTGCACTTTGTTCCACAGCTACAGTGGGAGTGCAGACAGATCTTTCTGTACCTCCAAGAGAATAGTTTTCAAAACAAATGAAAATCCTTTTGACCTCCATGGTTAAAAAGGTTGATGAATCAACTTCCACACCCATCTCTGTTCCTCCCATACAGTCCAACAAATCTCAAGATCCACGTCCTTTAGTTTCAAATACAGGCATTTCTTCTGATACATCTTTTTCTCCAACCCCACGATGCAAAACAATCATTCATTCGCATCCTCAGTCACTGGAATCCACTTCCAACAACAAGGATCTGCCAAATCGACCCAGGGCAGGATCCATGGAGGTCGATAGACCTCCTCCGAATAAGGACAGTAGGGAAAAAAGACAGTCGTAAACAGAAGGGTTCTCCAGCCACTTTGCCTACCCATCATTAAAAATGGCCACCTTCATACAATGGAACTGTGGAGGTTTACGTTCTAATCTGGATGATATCAAAACACTGATTGCTTCCTACCATCCTGTTTGTCTTTCCTTACAAGAAACATTTCTAAAACCTGCTGATGCAGTCACCATTCGGCAGTTTTCTCTGTACAGAAATGACAGGCTGTGTGATGGACGAGTACATGGAGGGGTGGCACTGGTTGATCAGCATATGCCCACCCTGTCTTTGCCACTCAACACACCCTTGGAGGCCGTAGCCATCTGTGTTTCCTTGGGTCATACCATCACTGTGTGTTCTCTCTATCTGTCAGCTGGAGAGAGATATATGATCAATTAGACCTTGATGCTCTCATTGAACAGTTGCTGTTTCTACTTCTAATCCTGGGGGGACTTTAATGGACATCATCCCCTCTGGGGAAGTGCTGTTATTGATAGGAGGGGTCACTCTGTAGAGTGTATGCTCTCTGATCACAATCTTTCTCTTTTCGATACTGGTTCTTCCACTTATTTTCACGCACCTAGTCAGTCCTTTACCACCATTGATCTCTTGATTCACTTCCCTTCATTATTTTTCATGGAGGGTTGACAATAATCCACTAGGCAGTGATCATTTTGCTATACTTTTGAGAGAGACTGGCCGTGGTCAATGCCACTTTACCCGCGTGCTCCGGTGGAAGCTGGATCAGGCAGACTGGTCAACTTTCACTGTTCTTGCAGAACTTGATCCTGCCATCGTGAATCAGCCATCAATAGACGACTGTGTGGCAGCAGTAACTGACTGTATTATCAAAGCAGCTGCTCAGTGTATTCCTAAAATCTCGGCACGTTTTCCACGATATCCTCGTTCGTGGTGGAATCCTGCTTGCCACTTGGCACAGAAGGCTAAAAAACGGGCCTGGGTTACTTTCCATAGATATCCCACACTTTGAAACCGCATTGCTTTCCAACGGGCCCGTGCACATGCTAGGTGGGTAAGATGTCAAAGCCAGAAGGATTAAGTTCACAACTAGCATATCTTCTACCACCAGTTCCAAGGTCATATGGGACAGGATTCGAAAGGTCAGTGGGCATTGCAATTCTGTCCCCTTCTCCATCTTGCTCTCTGATAGCCAAGAGGTAGATTATGTCCAGAGCATCGCCGATACTCTAGGTGAAAGTTTTTGCCAGGTATCTAGCACTTCTGCTTGTTCTTCCACCTTCTTGGCCATCAAGACTCGGGCAGAGCGTTCACCTCTTTCCTTTTCGAACTGACTGTCTTTTGGATTATAATCGTCCCTTTACACTGGTGGAACTGAAAATGGCCCTTCATTGGTCTGGCAGTACATCTGTTGGACCTGATGATGTACACTATGACATGCTGCACCATCTATCTCCTGCTTCTCTTGATATTCTTCTATTTGTTTTTAACAAGCCTGGCACCAGGCTATTATCTTACCCTTCTTTAAACCTGGGAAAGATCCCAAGATTCCTTCACACTACCATCCAATTGCTTTGACAAGCTGTCTCTCTAAGACCGTAGAGAGGATGGTTAATGCTCGTCTTGTTTGGTTCCTCGAATCAAACAACCTCTTCTCGCCCACCCAGTGTGGGTTCCGTTGACAGCACTCCACCACAGACCACCTAATTCGTCTTGAAACATCTATCAGAGAAGCCTTTCTCAACCGCCAACATCTTGTATCAATATTCTTTGACATAGAGAAGGCTTACGACACAACATGGAGGTATGGCATTTTGTGAGACCTCCATATATATGGGTTACGTGGCCATTTACCTATGTTTATTAAAAATTTTGTAATGGACAGGAGATTCCAAGTTCATGTGGGTTTGACACTTTCACGTTCTTTTATACAGGAATTTGGAGTCCCTCAGGGCTGTGTTTTGAGTGTCACACTTTTCAGTATAAAGATAAATGCCATCACTGAACAACTCCCTCTCACTGTTTCAAACGGGCTCTATGTTGACGGCTTTCACATCTCGTGTCAGTCGTCGAACATGAGATATATTGAGAGGCAACTACAAACTGCCCTCAATCGTGTACTAAAATGGACTATGGCGAACAGCTTTAATTTTTCTCTCTCTAAAACCGTTTGCATGCACTTTTACTGCCAACAGGGTATCCACCCTGATCCTGAACTCTGTATCAGTGAAGTTTCGCTGCCAGTGGTCCATGAGACCAAGTTCTTGGGGCTTATCTTTGACCGTAAGCTGACCTTTATACCACACTTAAAGCAGCTACGGGTCAAGTGCACAAGAGCACTGAACATCCTCAGTGTCCTCTCTACTGCCAGTTGGGGAGAGGATCGATGTTCTATGTTAAAGATATATCGTGCTCTTATTCATTCAAATCTTAACTATGGATCAGTGGTCTATGGCTCTGCCAGACCCTTGGCCTTAAAAATGCTGGACCCTATTCATCATCAAGGACTTGACTCTACTGGGGCTTTCTCGCACCTCCCAGTTCAGAGCTTACATGTGGAATCTCATGAACCTTCTCTGCACCTTTGCAGTTTGCAACTGTCTTTACTGTATTTTTCGAAACTTTGCTCCTTACCAAAGCATCCCACTTGGGGATGTATTTTCCTTCCTCAGTGGGCCTTACTTTTTCAAAACAGAAGATCTGCTATTGCTCCTTTTGGCTTTTGCATCCAGGCACAATTGGATGAATTGGGTCTGTCATTGGAAAACATTGCAGAATCCACTGGTCAGCCCATCCCCCCCATGGCTTATTACAGCCCCAAATGTGACCTTTCTTTAAGTCATCTGAAAAAGGCAGATACTCCCGATTGGAAGTTCCGTCTTTTATTTACTGAACATCTTTCAAACACCCTTTCTATTCCAATTTATATGGGTGGTTCAAAATCAGGTGACTCTGTGGGCTCTGCCATGGTTTGTTGCAGTTCGGTGGTTGCGTGCAGAATCCCCTCTTCAGCTTCTGTGTTCACTGCTGAACTGTATGCCATATCTCTTGCCCTGGATCATATTGAAGCTGAGCAGTACTCCGACTGCACTATTTATACTGACTCCCTTAGTTCTCTACTGGCCCTGGAATCACTACACGTTAGCTCACACCCTGTTCTCAGCTGATATTCAAACCCGACTGGCCCATTTCTCATTAACATCTACTTCTATCCAGTTTTTCTGGATACCAGGCCACGTTGGTGTTTGCGGGAATGTGCTTGCAAACATTGCAGCTAAATCTATCTGCTCTGGCACTATCACCACTGTGCCTATTCCGTACATGGACTATGGTCCTGTATTCAAGGCTCGGCTCTGTGCCAGCTGGCAGTCCACTTGGAGTGAGCAACGTGACAACAAGCTTTTTCAAATGAGACCCTATATTGGGCTTTGGCCATCTAGCTTCCATAAGGTTTGAAGGAGGAAGTTGTTCTAACTAGACTACACATTGGTCACAGTTTTTTAACTCATTGTTTTCTTTTATCTGGAACTGATGCACCAGTGTGTAGTTTGTGTAACACTCAAATCACTGTAAGCCACATTTTACTTTCGTGGCATCGTTATGATTAACAACGACGGCACCATTTTAAACATGTTCTGTCCCAAGGTTTGTCCATACGTTAGACAGTTTTATTGGTGATGGTGACACTGTCCACCTTGAAAGTGTTTTTAGTTTTTTAAAGACCATTAATCTTTTTAACCTCATTTAAATATTTGATATTTATTCATTACACCTTTTTTAATTGTGCTTTCCTTTTCAGTCTCAATCTCTCTTGTTCAATTTGACATTATAAAATGACCAGAACAATAAATAACTCGACACCAGGACTGGAAAGGCCAACATCAGGTGACTAATGCTACTGTTTGAACTATCCATTTGAATTACCTGCTAGTCATCCTGGCGAGTTGCTATTACACTTTTGCTGCATGTCATTTAACACATTTATTACTTTACCTTTTAGTACTGGCCATAATGACACATAACCCAGAACCAGGACTGGAAAGACCAACTTCAGGTGACTGACGGTGGTTCTTGTACTTACCTGTTAGTCTTCCTGGCGGGTTATGATCATTACCATTATGCTAGAGTAAGTCCTTTACAACTTCTCTTACTCTGCTTTCTCTCTTAACATTGTAGACTAGGTGTCAACATTGGTTTTATACATTTTCTGTTTTTCAATGATGTTTTGTTTTACCTTCATTTCCTTTTATGTATCTTACTACATTTACTTTATTTTTTTACCTTTTTCCTGGACGTTTGGCGCAGATAGCCTAGCTGCTTTTTGCCACAGAACACTAACCAATCAATCAATCAAACCGTATTGAAGTGAGATGCCAGAAACTGTAAAAGTGTAAAGTAATGTGTACCAAATGTTTATTTAGGAGCTTTGAAGTTCTTGACCAATCATTTGGTTTCCAGATCACACGAAGCTTCATTAGCTACCTGATTTTCATAATGAACTGAGAAAAGTAATTTATAATGTTGCAGTAATAGTTGTGTTAAAGTTTAAACATTAGAAATGAAATTATCCTTTACTTAAGGGGGGGGGGAATTCATGTTTTAGGTTCAGTTTATTACATTTTATTATGTAATCAAAACTTAACCTTGCTTGATCGACCCAGAATAGTATTTCTAGAGAAAAATGCTTAGATTTAAACCTCTTAAAACTGTAAACTTTCATTAGCTAATCTACAAAGTTTGTACTGTGCAACAGCATTTATAAAAATGAAATATAGTGTTAATTGTTGGGTTGGCTCTTTTAGATTTCGTGGTGAAACGATGTCCATTCTATGTGACCAGCAAATTAAAGTTATTGTCATTAATTGATGTCTGCAATTATGTGTCATATAAATTGTGTCATTGTCATTTAATGTCTTGAGAACACTTGTATATCAGAATAATTTTTTACTTGAATGTGAAGAAGTGAATAAGCCAATAAGAAAGTATTTTATGTCATATTTCTGTAGCTTTCTCACTTTCCTTAATTATTAGGCACAAACTAGAACTACATCTTGCTTTATTACCAATAAATATGGAAGGAACTGATCTTGTCAGTTTGAAATAGTTAAAATGTGGATTAGTTAAATGTAAATAAAGTGAACAAAAGTTTGTGATTACTCTTGAAAGATTGAATTCATGGCCTGCTTGTTATGTGGGTTTGTTCTATATATGCAAACGTAACTTTGCTTCTGTAGAAGTATTCACTTAACATAAATTATTTTGACATTCTTTTCACAACTTCCTGATGTTTCTTCATTTTATTGGAAAATCACATAAAAATTTATACAATAAACTAAAAATGATCCTTTTTATTGTTACATAAACTTTAAAGTGGATTTAATTTAAACTTTTCAGTTGTGTTTTTAGGTATGCAAGGTATGTTTTCTAACAACTGTAGTTTGGTATGGTCTGGTGTTCAGCTTTGGAGTATTATAATGATCAGTCCCATTATTCATTGGTAAAGGTTAACTCAAGAGAAGGTATTGGGTGATGTTGACCAACTGGCCTTTCCTCTGGTCTTATCCCTTCTGAACTAGGGGTGGTTAGTGCAGGTAGCCCTTGAGTTGTTCTGTGTGAAATTCAACAAGTAATGTAGCTGACAACTACGGAAGTTATTTCTGTTAGATATGTTGATGAAATAATCATATGTATTATCCATGAGCTTTTTTCTTAGACCTGAGTGAGTTTTTGTTTTGTTTTTTAAATTTTAGACAGAGATTGTGCAGTTAGAAAATGAAGGAAATATTCCTGAAGACAACAAATTTGAACTAAATCCAGATCACTCTCACTTTGTTGTGGTAAAGGATGAAACCATTGCTAAAACAGGAAATAACTATTTCCTTCTTCGGTTAGAACAGTATTTGGCAGCTGCACTGGAAATCCAACAAGCTGATGAACAAGTACAAAAAGGTGACAGTAAATTAAGATTGCTTTACAAAACCAACACCTGTTTCTTGGTTATAGTTTTGTGAAATTTCCTACGATGATTAATAATGAAAATGTGTAGAATTCAGCGACATTTTGCTCATGTTTTTTTTTTTTAAATTAGAATTGTATTTCATGATAAGTATCAGCTATAAAGAAAGTGCATTTATATTTTATTTCTAATGTTGATTATAAACACTGGCAGTAACATCTACTTGGTGTTTGTTACCTTGTTTCATTAAAGTAAAAAATTGTATCATTTATTGGTGTCTGTTACCATGTTTAAAGTAATAGATTGTATCATTCATTGGTGTTTGTTACCGTGTTTAATTAAAGTAATAAATTGTATCATTCGTTGGTCTCTGTTACTATGTTTCATTAAAGTTATAAATTGTATCATTCATTGATGTCTGTTACCGTGTTTCATTAAAGTAATAAATTGTATCATTCGTTGGTGTCTGTTACTGTGTTTAATTAAAGTAATAAATTGTATCATTCATTGGTCTCTATTACCGTGTTTCATTAAAGTTATAAATTGTATCATTCATTGATGTCTGTTACCGTGTTTCATTAAAGTAATAAATTGTATCATTCGTTGGTCTCTATTACCGTGTTTCATTAAAGTAATAGATTGTATCATTCATTGGTCTCTGTTACCGTGTTTAATTAAAGTAATAAATTGTATCATTCATTGGTGTCTACAACCTTGTGTCATTAAAGTAATTTTGTCATTAATTAGTGTCTGTGATCTTATGTTATTAAAATAATTGTCTTTAATTTGTGTCTGTGACACATTATTAAAAAATTGTGTCATTAATTAGTTATAAATTGTGTCATTAATTGGTGTCTGCAACTTTGTGTCATTAAAGTAATTGTATCATTAATTGGTGTCTGTGATCTTATGTTATTGAAGTAATTGTCTTTAAGTACGTAATTGTGCCATTAAAGTAAGGTTACTTTTAATACTTTGTGGGTGAATAAAAAAATATTTACTCTTTTAGAAAATTGCTGGTTTCTAGATCTAGAATTGGTTGTATTTGTAGTAATATTTTAATAAGTAAAAATACTCTTATATTGTTTATGTTCACATATTTACTACGTTCAGTTAGATAACTGGCTAAAGAAGATTTAATATGAAATGTAAAAATGTTTGTTTAGTTTCAGAAACATCCAAGAACACTCTTGGTTCCAGTGAAGTACCAGTAGTAGCTATACTAATACAAGGAGGATATGATTGCGTTCGATTTGTGCTGGATCATCTCAAGAAACAGTTTCCTGTAGTTATCATCAGAGGAAGTGGAGGTCTGGCCGACTTGCTAGCTTATGCTTACTCTGAGTTCAAACATCGGTACTGACTCTACTGTACGATAAAAATCGTAAATTAAACTAAATGAATAATACTTTTGGTTAGGTGTTGTTTTAGAAGTACTGATTACAATCGCATAAAAGTTGTCTTTGTAAATGCTCTAGTATTATAAATATCTAGGCTGGATGTGTGTCCAGACTGGGTTTTGGACTCTCCACACTTTGGGGCTGTGAGTTTTATTATGAAAGTAATGATTAAACCATTCCGTTTGGTTAGACAGAAGTAGCCTAAGAGTTAGTGGTTTCTGTTAAGTTTATGCCTTTTCTCTAGTCTTATCAGTTCAAAATTAAGGAAAATTACTCATATAGCCATTGTGTAGCTTTACGTGAAAATTCTAAACAGACAAGTATTAACATTTTATTTATATATAGCTTCATAACTGTATAGTTCAGAGCAATGTGAATATCATATCAGTAGTATTAAAAAAGGGAAATATAGACCAATGAAACATTGCTGAAAATGTTATGTTTTATATTTTCTAACATCATTGTTAATTTCATAGGTAAAATTTTTACTGAAATCTTTATCAACTCATTATATCGTTATATTGCAAATTATATCTCCTATTGTTATAGGCCTATTAGTAGTTTAGTATGAATAGTTGCGAAAAGAAAATGCTTATTTTTTGAGGAATGTCACGTTCTACATTCAAAGAACAGGAACTGTTGTGAAGGTTTAATGCAATTTGCCCACATTTAACTGACCTCTTGAGAACCTTATATTGGCTGTTCAGTTTTTCAGTGATTAATGATTACAAAACATGCTTGTTCAGTGTTTTGTTTTTACAATGTCTTCGATATCAACTTTATGTCATAAATGTTGTGAAAGTACCTACCAAAGTACAAGCTTTATTTTGTAAATTATAAAATAAAACATTGAGCACTTTATTATTAAAGACACTTTTTGGTCCTTAAAAGTTGTTCTTCTCACAATTGAGAAAATAAATACTTAGTTGCTCTTAAATTATTCAGGAAACTATCGGTTCTTGTTTCAAAAGCTTTTAGAATGTTAGTCTTCACTACTGCTGATGGCATCTCATTTCATAAGCCAGCCTTCTCGCTAGAATAATAAAACTGTTTTAACTGTCTTTTTGCAATCCTAACACTTGTGTTTTGTTCTATTATCTCTTAGAATAGAGTATAAAGAAACCAGAGATCTTTAGTTAATCAAACACCTGAATATTGTAGTAAACTTCAGTAAAATCAGTTCAAACCCTACTTTTCTCAATTAAAGTAAGAGATTGCAGCCAATCCACATATAATAATTCTTCTATTCCCAGAATCATCATAATAGCCCTATTCTAAATCCTTTTTAATGAGTCATCATTCTTTTTTAGATAAAAATATTAACAGTATTTTGAGTAAGGCCTAACTACTCACTTCTGTAAAGAGGTGTTAAACACAAAGCTCTATCTGTCCTTTGCCCATCATGGGTATTGAAACTTGGTTTCTAGCAGTATAAGCCTGCAGACACATGCTATGCCACTGGAGAGCTTCTGTAAAGAGTATTATATTCTTTAACTTGCAATCAATATATCTATGAATACAGTCTCAAATTCTATTGGCTTAGATACTAGTGACCTTGATGGCATGGGTGTCTTGTGTATTGTCCAGATTCGTCTTTTGAGTTGACCCTTTAAGTTGATCTTTCAGCCATGGGGGATTTATAAGTGATGGCCAATCACACTAGTCATTGGTAAAAGAGTAGCCCAAGAGTTGATGGTGGGTGGTGATGAATAGCTGCCTTCCCTCTAGTCCTACACTGCCAAATTAGGGATGGTAAGCACAGATAGCCCTCTAGTGACTTTGTGTGAAATTCTAACTGACTTTAGTCTTCCATTTCAACCTGATTCCTAACCTTTCATTTTATGCCTCATACTCCTAACACTAGAATAATAACAGTTAAGGCTGTATTTAAATTTGAGAGACTTTTTTTGTTTAAATTATTGTTTAATTTGTTGTGCTCTAAATCTTTGTTCTTGCCCCTCATTGCTTTAAGTTTACAAATTAATTTTTGGTATGTTATACATTTGGATTTATTTTTGTTGCTTGGTATGTTAGCACTAAAATCACTTTTTTTTTCTGGAAAGTTAGAAGGGGTTGTTGGAAAAGGCCATTTATTAACCTTAGTTGCATTTTTTTTTTCTTATGATTGAATGAGTTCTATATTTATTCGTAGCTAAGTTAATCTTTAGTGGATGATGCAAAGTTCAAGTGCCATTTGTTTACTTCTGGCTTCAAGGAGAGTTGTTCATATAAAAAGAAACTAATGTTATATAAGCTGTATTTGTAAATAACATACAAATGAAACCATTTTATATCATATATAAATATGGGCAAAGCTATGTCCAAGTGGTCTTCACCATTTCCCAGTTTACTGTGGTTGACAAAAACGTTGACCATTTAAGCTTTTTTTTTTCACAAATACAAGTTGTACCATTTCAAAGTTCCAGAACACAGATCTCTGAATAATTAAAAGTTATTCAAAAGCATTTTTGTATAATTTACAAGACAATATTAGGAGATAATATATAATATAGGAGATAAAATAATTCCAGTAGAACATAAAAAAAATTAAAAATTTAGAGTTAAACCTCTGTTTATGTTGTGTGCAAGCTGTTTTCCCCCCCAATTTAAATGACAGATAGTAACATAATGTATTTTTAGATAATGAAGTAGAATATTTTATGTAGACTACAATGATAAAATCTGGTCCCTCTGGTGGACACAGCAGATAGCTCAACATGGCTTTGCTTTCAAACAGATAGATAAACTTTGGAGCTTCCTTAAGATTACAAACAACATATTTAAATGTCAAGTGGATCTGTTTTTCTTTGTTAGAGACAACAATTCAGTGTTTTTAACTATAGAATTATGTTGGATTTTTAAACACAATTTTTATGAAACAAATAGCATTACAGGATCTGTATGAAATTCTAACAATATGCAAGTTAAGTAATCAAAGCAAAAATACAATCAATACTGAAATTCATCCCACAAATTATTACTGTGACTTTACATGTATTTTATGTTTAAAGGATAGCTAGTTTTACTCAGAGCTGTAACGGGCAAAAAGTTAACAACATGTGATACAGGTGGACTTGCCAGTGATGAATGGTACATAAACGAGTTGGTAATTTCAAGATTAACATAAGCTTTTATTATTTTTAATAATAGCTTTAAAACATTATAAAATTACCTGGTTGATGGTGATCTTAACGTTTTTTTTGTTCTACATTTTAGGGCTCAGAGTAGATGGGATGTAGAATTTATAGAAAACTTTCTGAAACCAGAACTTTCAAACAAGATAGTATTCCATTTTCCAAAGCTACGAGAAAACAGCCTAGCTCGAAATATGTTCAGGGACAGAATTCTGGAGTGTGTTCGCCATGCTCAGCAGGCTAGTTTTTAATTTTTCTTTGTTATTGTTCCCCCCTAAAATAATTTCTTAAAGCTCATATAAAAGTACTATAGCTAGAGTTCAGGTATTAATGACACAGTGATGTGTAATTAGGACAAGTACCATGTCTAGGTTAAATTTTCGTGTGTAGCACAGTGATGTTGTTAGAACACATAGCAGTGTTTAACAAGCAATTTGTGTATATTTTAAGATGTTAATTTGATTCTTAAGTATGTTTAATGATGTAAAAGTTCTTGTAGTAGGTATAAAGTAGATAAGAGGCAACACTTGAAGGTCATGTTGAGCATGGTGCCTGAAACTATACGTACGTCTTGTGAGCATTAGCTAACATCAATGAAAATGAGTGTATCTAGTTATTATAGAATAAAACATAGAATGTATAGTTGTTTATCAACCAGTGATATTATCAAACATAAGTATATTAGAAATTTGAAACTCAATCAGGGCATAATGCTATTACAAATTTCAGAGTGTATGTTGGGTTGATTTTGTTATTAAATGAAGTCATATGTTGAGTTAATTTTGTATTTATTTATTATGAAAATACTTATTTGTAATTTGAATATTGTTTAAATTCATCCTCTGTTAAAATTATGAAAAAAAATTAAAATGCATAATTTATGTGTAGTGTTTTTTGTTTATAGCAACAACAAATATATCTGACAGTGCTGAATATCCACAGTAATATATGCAATCTAAAAAAACCTGGACCAACACATACTTCAGGCACTTTTCAAATGTAAGAGTCATTTTAGTTTCTTTAAATATAGTTTATTATAATCATTACTGCATAATAAGGAGTTGTATTAAAGTTAGATTTATTAAATAAATGAGCGTGGATGAGACGGCTAACTAGAAAAATTATTTTAATTTATTTCTAGCTCAGAAACCAGAAAAGAACAACTGGCACGAACAGATGCAGAAAGATCTGTTACTCACGTTGGACTGGAACAATCCGCGTGTAGCTTTGACTGAGGTCTTTCGTAAAGATCCTTCTAATAAGTTCAAGGCAGGTTTTTATTAACTTGACGTACTAAACTAAAGAGTTGCAAAACTCGGTTTTCATTGTTTGTATTTATAATTTCTGTGTTTTAGAAGTGAGGTAGAAAATATTTTCACTAAAGAAGAGAAGCAAACAAAATGCACAAAAGTGTGATAAATAATGATATAGGCTTTCTACTGAAACCATAAGGAAAACATTCTTCAAAGGAACAAAATATGATGAAATCTAAGAAGTGATGTTCATACCTGTTGTGGTTCTCATGTAGTATACATATTAATAGGTTGTATATAGTATGTTGAAACTATTTGTATAACTAACTGTTTGCTTTTATAAGTTTTTTTTTAGCTAATTTCTGTTTGATTTTTCTACTTAATTTTGTTTAAAAAAGCCATCAATTAATCATAACATCTTTTAATTGGAAATTCCATGTTTGCATCAATATATCTGATCTGTTTGTGGTTTGTTTTTAATAAGAGAAATTCTAATATATTTTTAAGTTTTTTTATTGTCTTAAATGTATTTATGTGTGCTATGTTGTCATTTATTACCGAACTGGCTACAAAGGTTAACTGTTGCAGTGTTTGAAAACAAAAGATTTATGTTGTTAAAAATCTTTTCTTGTCACAGATAACAAAAGATATGTTTGAACAATCTCTGTTAAGACCAGATAGAGAGGAGTTCGTGAACCTGTTTCTCAGCCAAGGTTTTCAAGTTCATAAGTTCTTGACTCCTCGTAGACTGAAATTGCTTTTCATGAGAGTTCAGAACCAAGAATTTTTTCATTCTGTTTGTTGGGAAGGAATTCTTGGCCATGGTCATGTAAGTGTTACCTTGAATGTGGTTGTTGACTCATTTTTCAAAAAAATTTGAAATAAGGATTAAAAAAATCGAAAGTTGAACTATAATCACAAAACCTGAGAATCAGAATACTATACCTACTTCTAATTTTATCCCAGAATCGCCATTTAGATGTAAACTGTGCTGATTACTTATTCCAGTTAAGATATTAACATATCATCCAGATGTTGTTACATTATCCAGTGATAATTATCCGAATTGTTATTTTGCGATAAACAAAATCGGACATTTTTATGTAAAAAAGATACAATATTTACAATTGGGCTGTCCTTGTTTGAAGACACTTTTCAGTGTATTTTGAATTTTGTATACCCTTTTTTAATGGCTTTTAGGCTAAACAAAAGTATTATTCAGAAGGTATGATTATGATCAAAAGCTGAAACCTATTTGTATTTCACATGCACATATGGAAAAATTTAATGTTTTGCTAGAAACAAAATTATTGTATAGGAACATTAACCAGAAATCCTTGAAACTTTAGTTTGCATTTAAAAAAAATATTGTTGAAGAAAAAGTTAATTTACAATAAATAATCACAATAGTTTCAGAGCTTATTGTTTTATTGAGGTGCAATAAACAGAATATCTTAAAATGACAAGTTTTCCCAACATTTAATTTTATAAAAACATTTCTGTTTCCTGAAAGTATGAAATGCATTCCACCTCAATAATGCAGATTAACTTGCATTGTTAAATTAATGTACTTATGGACAAAGGATTAAACCAAATATTTTAAGCAGTAGAACTTTGTAATGCATTGTTGGAATTACAACTAAAATTGCTGTTAGCAGTGGTAGTGAAAAGTTGGTGATTCAGCACTATGTTATCACTTTAGTGGCCAGGTAGTTAAGGCACTTGACTCGTAATTTGAGGGTCGCAGGTTCAAATCTCTGTCTCACTAAACGTGCTCGCCCTTTCAGCAGGGGGTGTTATAATGTGATGATCAATCCCATTATTTGTTGGTAAAAGAGTAGTCCAAGTAGTCTTTACTATTGTAAAGAAAATTGTTCTGAAAATAATTGTGGAAGGCAATAAAACATCAGTAGGGCTGGAGTCACAAGTGTGTGCGTTTGTTGATGGAATGGTGAGTTGTTTGGCGTTAGCATCAATACTCTCGAACACAGATATGCATAAATGTCATAATTTTATTCAAGCTTTTCCTGTGATTATGTCCTGAATTATATTAAAGGTGTTTTTAAGAAGGCAAAAAACAGTACACAGTGATGTCAACAATTTTCTATCGTCCATATCCAGTGTTGATCACGCTTATTACCCCGCTAGACGTTGGCCAGGTGGGTTAAGGCGTTCGACTCGTAATCTAAAAGTCGCAGGTTCGAATCTCTGTCCGTTGCATCAAACATGCTCGTCCTTTCAGCCGTGAGTGCATTATAATGTGACGGTTAATCCCACTATTCGTTGGTAAAAGAGTAGCCCAAGAGTTTGTGGTGGATAGTGATGACTAGCTGCCTTCCCTCTAGTCTTACACTGCTAAATTAGGGACGGCTAGCTCAGATAGCCCTCGTGTAACTTTGTGCAAAATTCAAAAGAAATCATACCACCTTAGTATTAAATTTATGGGTATATTAATTTGTGACAGTTACTATTTATAGGTAGTCTGTTATACCAGGTATTTTCATTACATAGTTTATGAAGTCACATTTTTATCTCCAATTTTAGTGCCAAATATGATGTACGTTTTATAACACTTAAATTTGATAGTTACTGTTTCTGAAACTATGTTTGGATCTGTTTTCAGGTGTTCAAGTTTGGTAAATTCTTTATAGAAAACGATTTAAACTGGCTCATTTCAATATTGACTGGATTTTCCAAGTATATTGATCCCCAAGGGTTGTCACTTAATGCCATGGGTATGTATGTCACTGACCATGCAGGAGCTGAAAGAAGGGCATTGACAATACTGACAATGTGGGCTGTCTGTACAAACAAGTCAAAATTAACTGAAATCCTGTGGAGACATTCGGATCAGCCAATTCACCTTGGTCTTGTTGTTTCCATGATGTTCGAGAGGCTAGAAAGCTATGTGAGTGAATCTGGATTGAAAACAGAAATGATAAGGTTACAAAAGTAAGTGGGAAAAAACAACTGATTTTTGTAAGTTTTTTATAAAAAAATTATGAAAGAGGGTTACTGAAGGTTTCATATTTTAAAATGTTTATAAATGTTTTATTTTAGTTTGAGCTAATGAAACATTATTAGAGCTACAAAGTAATACATTATTTCTTGTAATTCTGCAAAATTGAATTAGAAATTCACTGGAGTTTGGTGTTAGTGTTGTAAAGCTTCTGACAGGGTGTCGTTTTTACAATAACTTGGTCTTGTTAACATTAAAATCATATGGTTATTTTTTTTGAAAAAAGAAATTAAAAAGTTAATGTTTGGATGTGACCTATTTTAATGTTCTATCTTGGACTATGAAGTCACAAGATTTTTTTTCCTGGATAGGGAATTTGCTGATAAGGCCACCAGAGTGCTAGATGTGAGCTACAAGGAAGCTACGTGTCGTGCGTATGATGTTTTAAATGAAGAAAGTCCTGAGTGGGAATATAAAACTGCAGTGGAGCTTGCTGCTGACTTTAAAATAAGAATCTTTCTCTCACATCCATGTTGCCAAAAATGGTTGACAAACATGTTTTTGGGAAACATCCGTATCCGAGAGCTGACTTGGGGAGTCGTGACTTTTCCACAGTGGGTTAAGGTACACAAAACTGACATTGTTATTTGTTCCTACTGCAGTGTATAATCTTTGTTTTCATAGTAAGTATTACCCCTGTCTGAAGAACAAACAACAAACATTTCTCTGCTGTGATTTGTAGAAATGAAATACATGATTCATTCATGATGAAGCTATTATAATAACTAAACGTACATCAGTGACTGAAGCTAAGCAACTCATTTTCTGCATATTTCACTTATAGCTCTTTATATCAGATATTACTAATAAGATATAAAGAAAAGTATGAAACTGAAATAATCAGTTTATATTAGTCCTGTGAAGTAAAAAGTTTTTATTTTCCATCAAGCAAACAGGCTTTTATGTTGTTTTGTAATTCGGTAGGTGAAGTGTGTATGTATGTTTATAATTCTTTATAAATGATAGATGTAATATCTTTATTTTTTTATTTTGTGAAATTCTCAACATGAAATTTATGATCCATGTAATTAATATTGTACTTATTCCCTTGAACTATGAACCCTTTTGTCATGCCTAAATTTTCACGTAAAATTTAGTTGAATTTTATGAAATGTAACATTTCACTACAGTTTCTATTTCTGCGTGTAAACTTTAGGTTACAAAATTGTTTCTAAACCATTCGCTACCAGTGGGATTTGTAAGATTGAATAATTTTATTTTGAGTTACAAACCTTTGTGTAAAAATAAAAAAAACTGATAAAAAACATCGCTAGTTTTTAGTTTAAGATGTTGCAGCCAATTGCAATAATAACTGTTGTCACATTCATTTTTTTGCTTTTATATTATCGGGGATCTCACAACCAACAAGATCCATTAAGTTTGGTGCATAAATAGTTTAAAAAATCCAGTTTCAAATGGAAATGATGCATAAATAGCTAATGTATTCGGAATATGTTGCTTACTGTTGCTGTTATCGTAATTGTTTTTTTTACTCAAACTGGGATCTAAGAGGTGTTGCCAGTCTTGTGTAGTTTTGTGCAACGCTTGACAGCAAAGAATTAACATATTGTAAAATATTTTCATATTTATGTATCTAGGTTTTTCTGTTGTTTGTGTATAGTTCTTTGCTTACTTTTCAAAACAACTGAAGTATTTATACGCATGGGGAAAATAAGTGCAAGGTTCGAGATCTTTTTATCTTAAAATGCTTTTGATGGAGAAACTTGAAGACTAATGACCAGTTAACGTAATTAAAATATGCACTAAATAATGTGAAAATTTTGGCTTAGTTGCAAAATCAGAAGTTTTTAATAACCCTTCAAGAATTGAGAAGACTGATTTGTTTGTTTGTAGGTGATCATGTGTGCTTTCCTGATTTTCCCAATGTACATCTGGGTCAGGTTCAAGGTGGACCCACGAGAGTCTTGGAATGCTTTCAAGGATATATCAGGTAAAAAGATCTGCCTGATATAAGACTGAGTTGTTGGATAAATTTAATAGAAAGATTAAACTTCAAGGAATAACCAGTAATGTTTTTATTGATGTTTTGTGCTAATTTTCAGCTGCTACGGCAACTCAACCAAGTTCAAAATACAACTCTAATGCTTCTTCATTTTGTAACTTTTTTCGTGACTCCATTTTGGATTGAAAGTGAAACAATTTGTAAGTAGGTCAAATGCATGTATGGTGCTGACATCTAGCGTTGAAGCTAGGTTTTATTGATAATGGATGAACTCGTCCGCGGCACCTTGTTACCAATCAGCTTGGACAAGTTATCTCGTCTACGGCACTGAACAGGTTAATGAGGTGTTATGTTTTTATAAAATCTTATTGTAAGCTCTTGGTGATTGACTGAAGTCTTTATCAGAAAAGTACTTTATTGCATTTTACTCTTCATAAAGGTTAAAGTGATTTTCCTTAAAATATTTGTTATAGGTTAAAACCTAACCTGTAGAAAACTTTCTGAAGTGGGGAAAAAAAAATTGATTTGTATACTTTTTGTACAAAAATCAATTGTAGATTTAAAATATTTCTGGGTTATAAAGGAATCAAGCACTCTCATGTGGGTCAATATTTTTTGAAGATTGTATAAATGTTCTACTTTTTCTTGAACAATAAATTTTTCAGTTTGAAAGTAAATATAAAAAATATTGTTCCTGAAACCTCATAAATACTATAAAAGGGTGATTAAACATGTAAAGATGGAGATATTTTTCTTCTAGATTTAGACTCTGATGATGATAAAGATGAAAGGGAAGGTGATGAAGATATTCTTCTCAAGCCAACAGGCCAGTGTTTGCCAGTAGGAGTCGTAGAGTAAGTAAGCACATCTCTTAATTCATTTCGGTGATTTGCCGTATTATTATTCAAACTATTTGTCTTTAGTAAAATAGTCCAAATAAATATGAACAGCTGAAATATTAAAAAAATTATTTTGTGTGTTGATATAGGATAAATAAAGCATCTCTTTATGTTAAATATAGCATTATAAAATATATGAATCTTCTCATTAAGTTAGTTTTTTATTAAAAATCCAACTTGTGTATACCCTTGTAATGTGTGTTATCTGTATAATAATCAATCACAAACTTGTGAAATAGTTGGTTTTGTAAAGTTGGTACAACTTGTTTCAGTCTTTGAGTTGAGGAATCATAGATGTTGTCGAATATCTACCTTTTTTCTAACAGGAATAATTCAAAAGGAAAAAAAAAGAAACATCTTAAAGACCGTATGGGAACACTTAGAGAAAGAGAGGTTTTTTATTCGATCTTCACCTTCAATATGGAGGATGGTCTATCTAATGTGGAGTGCTCCAATTACAAAATTTTGGACATTTCAGGTGTGATTTATTGATGGAATTTCACTATACTACGTATGAATGTATATCTGTAATTCAAAATCAACTAGTGTGTGTAAATGTTACTTTCATTAACAAAATTATCAGTATTAGTGTGGTCAGATAAATTTGTTCAGTTTACATTACAGTGGCAATAGATGAACCAAGACCAAGCAATAACCCTTTTTGGGTTAGGTCATGGTGATAACAGATGAACTAAGTGGTAGGGCCATATTTTCTTTTTTGTTATGGTGGTGACGGATGAAATAAGTGATAAAGTCTGATAGTTTCTGTTTGTCATTTTTAACTGAATGCAATTTTCTATGCACAGAGTTGCAATACAGAGGACATACGCATACGACTGTTTAATTCTTAAAAGGGTAATGTAGTTCATAAAAATACAATTAAGTTTAACTTGTGGATAATTTCTGTAAATCATTTTTCTTTATTTTATAACTGTCTACTCATAAAATGTAAAAAAGTTAAAAATCCTGTATCCTACTAGCATTGGCAAACAAACATTGTAGTGAAAGAGACTTACACATGTAGGATCTCATCACTTAGAAAAGCAGTGCTCAATAGAGAATGGGCTATACCTCTGAAATGAGGACCTCAGCTCATAGTCTTCAGTACGTGACCTGACTTTTAAGTGGTATGGCCATATAACTGTTAGGTCTTAATCCATGAGGATGAACTTGGTGGAAGGATGATGTAACTTTTCTTCAGCTTAGCTCATTATGATAAAGTCAGTTATAAGGTCATATAACTTCTGTTAAGGTAAAGTTAAAGTTTGTGATGATAAACTCAGTATTGGGGTCAGATTATTTCTGTTAGACTTATCTCCTGGTGGTACACTGGTTGATAGGGTCAGATAACTATTTTGCTTAATTCATTGTGGCTCATCATGGTGAATTGGGTTATGTGGCCAGATAACTTCTGTTAAGGTTAGTTCACGTGGTTAACTGTCAGGGTCATATAACATATTTTTGGTTTAATTTATCTTCATAAACTGGGTGATAAGGTCAAATATGAAATATAACATTTGTTTTTTAAAGTGACCAAATGGCCATGTATTTTAGTTCTGCATCTATTCCTCTTGAAGTTGTTGGTGATAAAATATTTCATGAGAGTATTTGACAATAACACAATGTTTTATTTGTTCAGAAATGTTACAAGAACATTCATTTGTAATTTGATTAAAATGTCTTTAATTACCATAAAGCATTAAACTGTCAACAGTCAAAAGAAACATAGAATGTAGCATCAAAGAAAAGCGGTAAGTTACCAGGTGTTCTTGTTCTGTAGACTGTCCATAACTTTTAGTTTGTAATGTTTTAATACAACCTCAAAATATGCATGTTTTGAGCAAAAACAAAAGGATATGTCTGCTAAAGTCAATAACTAAGAGTGTGTGATTGTTGTACCTCCTAATAGCACTGGTTTTACCTTTTTATATAAATTGTTGATATGAAGTGAGCTAGTGGCTGAGTGAAGTATGATGAACCATACTTCTTAAGGTAACTGGTGTTATCTCAATGTTTTAATTTCAAATTATATTTAATTTTAGATTTTCTACATGTTTTATCTGGGAATGTTCAGTTTGGCTGTGTTATGGCCTTCTTGTGGGAATATCTATCTGGACTCAGCAGTTTGCATTTGGACAGCACTTATTGTTCTGGAAACAGTTCGGAGGACCTATATGCTTTATCGGGTAAGGGGAAGGGTATACATTCAGATAATGAATATTGATTTTTCAATTTACTGTTAAATTTTTTTTTGCTTTCCAACTGGTAAGAATTAATAATTACCACTGAATTTTCCTTGGAAGTCAAATTGTTAAACAGAGTAATGTACTTTTTTTTACATTCTGTTTTATTTATGTGTAGTTTGAAAAATTTACAAGTTTGGTTTGCAAGTAACTCACTGCTAAATTTTTTATAAGTATAGATTCTTTTGTCATTTAACAGTTTATGTCCCACTTATATTTAATGAAGATTATTCAGTTGTCCTCATTACTGATACTTTCATCAATTACCATCTTACCTTTTGTGTTTACTTTTTTAAGGAAAAAGTAAAATATCTATAAAAGAAGTGACTTATGATCCATTGTTTTGCTTGATGGGATTCCACCTTATAAATTTGTTTTTTATCTCTCATTTAAAAATTCTGCTAACTTAAACTGTGAAAGTGATAATATTTTTAAATAAAACATGTCTACTGATGGAAGTTTGTTAGAAAGTATTTTGAGTGGAGATACTCAAATGAACAAACTGAAAATGTGCGACTCGCACTATTTATGTTTTGAAATGTGTAAATAAACATTTCAGAGCTAAATAATTCTTGATTTTTCATATTTGAAGTCATGTTTAGAATTACAAAATATCCAGTGCAATCGGTTAATGTTTAGATAATTTATTTTTTCTTTTATTAATATTGTATTCAGTGTGTTAATCTAGTACGTCCTTAAATAAAGGGAGATGTACTTTAACCATGTGTACGTAGGTTGGACAAGTTTTACTGGTATTCATTAAATGATGCTTGTAAATCTGATAATGAAATGTTTTCATGATTTATTAACATTGGTAAAATAGTTTATTTTGAATCGGGATTTTATGGTTGAACTGTTGCAAATCTTTGTTCAGAAGCAAAATTGGAGATAGATGATTACATCTTAATATTTTCTATTGTTTTGTAAATAATAAAAAAAATTCTCATAAGGAAGTAATTTTTGCTTTATTTAAATACATTGGCAGTTTTTACCAAGATTTATATGGGAATGTTTGTGACGGTTTTCTACTCAATTGTCTCATCTGTCACAGTGAATACACAAAATGTAAATACACATTGAATTTATTTGACATCAACTTGTACTTCTTGTATAAAATTAACTTTTACTTTCTTAAAATAGAACTATTTAAAAAACAATGTCTTAAGTGAAAGGTTGGATATTGAAGGTATCAGTCCAATGCATGTACTACATAAAATTATCAGTCAAGACTTGTGGACACTCTGATGTTATAACATCTTAACTCCACATCAGTTATACTGTCTACACCTTATTTAGAATTGAAAGAATCAACACTTTGATTAGTTTAAAATGAGTCATAAATACAACAAAATTTTAACTTTTCAGATTTTGTTAACACTGAATTATTTTTATGAGACAGACATACACATGTGAGTGCATGTATTTATAGAGCATTTTATAACATGTTATTGTAGTTTCTAACTAAATTTTTCCAAATGTCACCAACTACAGCTGTGCAACTTAGGCTAAACTGAACTCTTTTAATCTAAGTAATTCCTTTAAATATCTAACAAGAGTACTAGAGTGTTTTTGATGTAAGATTTTTTTTTTTTTTCAGAAAGTTAGCAGTATACCATTGTTCCTTAAGGTCATTGAAATCCTGCTGATGGTAACGTTCGTGTGTCTCTATAGTTTGGGACGAATATTTTATGTTGGAAGTTTTCTAAGTCCCTATACCAGTAAAGTGCTTCTTTGTGTAGCACTTCTGTATTTTTACTATCGACTGATTGCCATTTACTTACCAATATCACCAACACTGGGACCTCTCCTGTACAGAGTTAAGCTTATGGTATGTATTAATACAATGCAAGTCTTGTAATTCTTTTCTCTATGTACAACGTTGTATAGCTATAAAATATTTAAGTTTTTTATATTTTGGTTTTGTAGTTTATCTTGTAAACTTATTGTTCATGGTTAGTAAACTTCTATTAAGAAACCTTGTGTAAGAAAAACTTTATAAAAGTTGGCTAAAATTTTGTTTTATGCCAAAAACAAATTTATAACAGAAGGTTAAAAAAAAAAAAGCAGACTATAAAATTACATGTAGGGTGACTTGAAATGAAACTTAACATTTTTCTTAAGCTATTTAGTTTGTTTTGCTTGGATTCTTGCCTATTTTTATCTTGTAAATTTATTAAGTTATTATTTTCATTCTTTTCACACTATCAGTAAATAGGGTACAATAATAATAACAAAAATGAAACAATTTCACTCTAGCTCACTGATTGGCAAGACCAAAATATGACATGAATGTGAGAATATTTTTAAAAAATTTAAATTATTAACACATTATTGATTTTTCCTCCAGTTTGTTGTTTTCATTCCAAGAATAATTTTAGGAGTTCCATTAACTTGCACCACATTTGATGTTTGACTGCATTTTATAATAGGGCAACCTTTCCTGTTTAAAATTTGAGTGGGAGTCAAGTCAAATTGTGGTACACTTTTGGGTTGACTGCTTGTCACTGTACTTACTTCACATTTTAGGTAAATGAACTTTGACACCCAGTATGATCGATAACTGTGAAAATCCAAACAGTAAAACTGTGTGTTGACAGTAGTGGTGATAGTGATGTTAACTTTAAAGAAATTATAAGTTGAAACTGTGTGTATACATGTGTACATAATGTGTTATTGGATGAATTGTCAATATGTACTTGAAATGCGCTATTGCAATTTTTTGTATCTGTGTAATTTATAACATTTATAAGCTGTTCTTAAGATATGTCAAGAAAGGTTTGTTGTTGTGTTTCTAATCATTTAAATTGTTTTGATAAATTAAATTGAATTTTCCTATAAGTTGTTTCTTGTATATCTACTAAAGAAATCCAAAACCTAGCTGTAGATATGTGATATAGCTACTTGATGTTTGTAAGGAACCTAGTCATAAATATTTGTAGCTACTCGTTGTTTGTGTGGAACCTCACTGTAGGTATTTATTTGAACGTAGATAGCTACTCGATGTTGTTTGTAAGGTATTCATATAGTACAGCTGCTATATTAGCAATAATTGTTTACACAAAATTAATGAGTATGTTGAAACACTTTTTTCTTTTTAAGTATGTGTTATTTTTGTCGCACATGGGAACGGTTTAGCTCATTTCAATAATTAAATGGTAGAATGAATGACAACTTAAGCAAACAGCTATCATCACAAAGTGTTTTGTATGTTGTGAACATGGTAGTAGTGGAAACAGTGAACTTTAAAAGAAGAAAAGTTTACCACAATTTTACGTGACCCTTTCCCTTTCCCCGTAAACAACTTGGAGTAGGATTGCTCCAACAGAAAACAGTTACTTTTTATGTTGTGTAAGTTGTTATTGATGGTTATTTCTGGCTCCTGGAAGATTTAGAATATTTATAATATAAATACAGAATATGTAATTTAAAGTAATTCTTCTAATTACTTTCATAAATAAAACCTTGATATTTTGTCTCATTATCTCAATGTTTTATATGTTCAGTTGAAAATATTTCTTTATTACTACAATGAAATGAGATCAAAGCATATGGTTTAGTGTGGCTGTTAACTGTTGCTATAAAACATTGTGCATGATACAATAACTGCATACAATCTTCCGTCTTCAGTTATAACAGATTTTAAAATTTAGTTTTAATTGTTTTAAAATGGACATGTATTTCTTTTTGGAATGACTAAAAAGTTATTAATCCCACAGTATAACAGGTTAGTGGATTCTTTTTATCACTTACAAATTTTTACTTGTTTTCTATAATTCAGGTTTCTATTTATTTTAAACATTAATGCAGAGTACAAGGTGAAATATTGGCTCTTTTTGTGTTTTATAGGTTGTTGTAGATTTTGTTAATTTCATGAGAATGACTCTACTAGTGATAATCAGTGGTGGGATTGTTATACATGCTGTCCTTTACCCAGACTACCCCCTCAGTGCTGAACTTTTTCGACGAACTTTCCATCGAGCTTGGTTTTCTATGTATCTGACTCCAATTGGTGATTTGGAAGGTATGTGTGGTAATCAGAGAATGTTGTTTACATAAATTGAAGGCCTGGCATGGCCAGGTGGTTAGGGTGCTCAACTCGCCATCTGAGGGTTGCGGGTTTAAATCTCCATCACACCAAATGTGTTTGACCTTCTAGCTGTGGGGCATTATGAAGTGATGGTCAATCCCACTATTCATTTGTTAAAGAGCACCCCATGAACTGGCAGTAAGTGGTGATGACTACCTGCCTTCCCTCTAGTTTTATTCTGCTAAATTAGAGACAGATAGCACAGATAGCCCTGATGTAGCTTTACACAAAATTCAGAAACAAACAATAATTGAATTTTAAATTATATGCTAAGAAATTCAGTAGCTCACATATCAGTTTATATTGTGATAAATAAATGCATTTAGTTATTTCAGAATGGACAAGCAAAACTATCCATTATTTCCTGCCATTTGCCAAACATTTCAATTATAGATCATATAATGTAAATTGTTGGAAATATACTTTTTGATATATTATTTAAGTATGCTTAGTTTTTTGTTTAAGTTCAGAAAATAAAATCACTTTTTTGTTTACAGGTAAAGAAGAATGTCACCAAGGCTATCAAAACATATCCGGGTCATGCTACGTTGGAAAGTGTATGTTTCACTTGTCTGTCCTTTGAAATAGTTTCAGCTAAGTGTTTTAATAAAGACAGTTTTAACTTTACAGTTTGTTTTTTTACACAGTCATTTGAATGTTTTGCTACAATAATACTGACAAGATAAATATTTATATAACTTTGATTTCTAAAATCAGTGTTATTTATAAAACGTATTCAGCAATTACAATTTCCTCTGATGAAAAATTTACATTTTAGGGTTTGTGGAAGTCAGTTACATAAAGTATGAATGTAAATGGTTTCATAGATATCAAGTGTAATATTGTTTATGAAATATATTATTAAAATATATTTGTAATAAGTCTCTCCTATTCTAGATTCTGATTTCACCTGTCCTACTACAGGAGCATGGCCGTACATATTCTCAATTCAGTATTTTGTGCTTCTAAAATTAATCTTGCTGACATTACTTTATGCTCTCTTCAGGTTTGTTAGTTTTCCATTATGAGTCAGATGTCATAATATTCTATTTTGTAATGTTTTTACATCAACAGTTTCTGTTCATAATATTCTATTTTGTAATGTTTTTACATCAACAGTTTCTGTTCATAATATTCTATTTTGTAATGTTTTTACATCAGCAGTTTCTGTTCATAATATTCTATTTTGTAATGTTTTTACATCAGCAGTTTCTGTTCATAATATTCTATTTTGTAATGTTTTTACATCAGCAGTTTCTGTTCATAATATTCTATTTTGTAATGTTTTTACATCAGCAGTTTCTGTTCATAATATTCTATTTTGTAATGTTTTTACATCAGCAGTTTCTGTTCATAATATTCTATTTTGTAGTGTTTTTACATCAACAGTTTCTGTTCATAATATTCTATCTTTTAATGTTTTTACATCAACAGTTTCTGTTCATAAAATTCTATCTTTTAATGCTTTTCTTAAATTGATAGTTTGTGTTCATGATACTCTGTTTTGTAACAAAATAATTACAAATTGATTGTTCAAACAAATCCACTGCATTGTTTTGTTTTTTTATGTTAATGAATATCTTTAATACAATTATTTTAGATGTAGTAAGCAGTAAAACCAGGATGAAGAGTGATTTGTATTTCAATACCAGCTGTGTTTCAGGTTTTAGAAATAGAAATTAAATAGCAATAAATTTTACATGTTTTTTTTAATTTTAATTATACTAAGTCTCTCAACTATTGTAAAGTAAGAAGAACAATAAAACAGTTTCTCATTTAGTATACTTACATCTTTATTGTTTGACAGTTTTTTATAGTAAAACTTAGTCCCCAAATGCTTCTCTGTTTGATTTCTTTGTTGTGAAGGGTACAAAAGGCATTGAATACCTTGTTTTAAAGTAAGTATTTGTATTTTAGTGCCACTGCATCAAAAATACAGAACGAGACTGAAGACATCTGGAAATTTCAACGTTATCAGCTAGTGGTAGATTTTGCTAACAGGCTGCGATTGCCTGCACCACTGAACATAATTAGTTATGTATTAATTATATTTGAATGGACATGGAGACTCGTCAGTTGCAGACCTTGCAAGAACAACAGGAAACGTGATGAGGTGATTTATTTTTGCTGTTATTGCTTGAGTAATCATTATTGTTTGGATAAAGTGCCTCTGTTTTTCAAAGGAAAACGTAGGCATGATTTTTGCCAACTTTTAGCCAAAGCTAAAATCTGCCTACACTTTCCTAATCTCCCTTAACAGAAACTGCTGTAAAAAAAGAAAGAAAGAAAAACTTGAAAATAAATAGAACTAGTTTGCAAACAGAACTTTTGCTTAAGTACTTAAACAAAATTTATCACTTACGATTTATGCATGTTTCTCTAGATTTTAAACTTTGTTGGGACTTGGCAGTCCATTTCACTTATGTGCATGTCCTAAGGGATTAAAGTATGAAAGGAAACATAAAATTACATATTGGTATAAATTATTACATTAGTGTTTTATATAAGATCATGCATTGCATGGTTCTAAATTAACAGTGTGTTTTAAGAAGGACCAGTTCATAGTTTATGTAGTTGTGTTATATGGTACATGAGTAGTATTGCTTAACTGCTAAAAGTTTGGATTTTCGTAATGTAGGATGGGGAGGCCGTTTTGATAAGTGATAAAGTAGCTGTTGGATGTCTCACCGAGAAGGACTACAACTATTGGCGACAGCTAGCACAGGAGTACAGTACTTCTGAAGAGGAGAAAGCCAAAGAAGAAAACCTGCAGAAGAAACAGATGGAACTGTAAGAATTGAATGATGTTGCAGGTCTTCATTTATAATTAAAATTGCTACATAAAAGTTTTAATAAGATGAAAAATTAAATTATAGAATAGTTTTTAAATATCTTTAGTGCACTTTCTTACATAGTAATAAAACTGTCCATGTTTCTCTTTAGTCTGTAATACCAGGGAATGCCATATTTATCAACGTAAAATAATTCATTGAATAATCGTCATACAGCTAAAATGAATCTATTGTGTGTACTTTTTTTTTTAGTTTTTAATGGTTAATATGTTTTAATCTTTGAATATTAAGAAATAAATCATTTGGTAAACATAAAGTTGAAGGGTGAAATTATGAAGAATAGCACTGAGTAAAGAAGTAAAATATGAATCGTGGAAATATTAAAAAATTGACAAGTTCTTAAATCCAAAAGGTTTACTTTAAGATTTGTATGTTTTTTAGTTAGTCACTATTATTTTTGTTAGTAAGAACATCAGTAATCTGAAACTTGTCAGAAAATCTCTAATTTTGTAAAGAATTATTGTTATTATTATTTAAATATGCAATGGATAAATTTGTATGGCTTAAAAAATTAATTGTTGTATTTTTATTTTTTATTTTTTTTGCTGATTAATGTGGTAAGTCAATATAAATAACTCTAACATTGAAGTTCAAAGAAAGAAATCTTTTTAGGTTAACAACGATAGCAGAAGATGTCGAGTACGAGAAGAACGTACTGCGTCAAGTCAAAGGTCGTGTGGGGGAGTTGGAAAGAATGCTTATGTTCTCACAGGTGTTCTTGGAGAGTATAAAACACATGAATCAAAGAGAGGAAGGTTTGTGTATTGGAGAAACGTTTGTTTTATTTGTTTAATTTATATTTTAATATTTCAAGATGATCAAATCTGTAACACTACTATATGTTTTATTCTGAGGTTTACTTGATCAGTTAACAATAACTAATTGGGCAGATTTACCACAATATTTTGTGTAATAAAACACTTTGACCTTTGTAGTTTTACAGCAATACAAGTCTTGGTATTTATATATGAATTAAAGCTTTACATGACAGTATTAAGGACATTTATTTGAAGCTTTCATTTCTATTCCAAGTTCGTGATTAGTTCATTTTTACTTTTTGTACTTGTGTATATATATATATCTTACAAGAGCATGTTATAACAAAACTTTCACCTGACCAAAGAAAGTGTTCAATACAGTAATTTTGTTTGAAAAGAGAATGTTGCATTTAGCTATGAAAAGTAATTTTTTTTAAGAATAAGGAATGATTTTTCAAATGACACTTTTCTGAAACTGTTTATAAGATGCAGTGTTAAGTTTCATTGCTTTTCTAATAGGCTGTTAAATTTACGTAAATTCTACTAAGATGAACTTGAAAAGATTATTTTTCAAGCTTTCATTGAGATGAATACTTAAACTCAAGCATGTCTGTTATTTCAGCTCTTCCTTCCTGTCCTCAGAAAGGTAGGCAAGTTCCAGAAGAGAAGAACTATGCAGTTTTTTATAACTATGCTTAATGTTTCTGTTTATGTATTAGGGAAAATTGCAGAATATAGCATGCAATACTTAGGAAGGAATCGATGCACGTTTCAAAATCTCAATTCTGCACACAGAAGTTAAGTTTAGAGACCTTCTCCTTGATAAAAATTCACTTACAGTATGTGAAAAAATATGGAGCATAATGGTTCGATCTAATTTGTACTTACAAATGAACTTAAATTATGTTACATCCCTGCTGTTTGCATGGACGTAGTTACAGTTTGTCAAAATTATTATCGAGAATGTACTGGTGTCACAATGCACAGTGAAAGAAGTATAGTGTAACATTGCTAAAGCACAGTCTGTTTACTTAATATTCAGAACATAGTCAGGGTTCTGTGCACTTCCTTGCACGTCATACCCCTTACCCTGGGACCATAGTTCAGCGGTTTCCTGTCCCTGACAAATACGTGGCTTGGGAAGTAATGTGGATAGACTACGACCCAGTTGCATACAGCCGGCCTCGTTCAGATTTCCCATTGACGTTGCAGCCTCACGTGGATGAAGATTTGCTACTGTAAGTTCAGGAATCTGTATTCAGTTCATGAATTAAACCTGATTTTTTTCTTATTTCTTTATAATCTTAGAAAATTTACTGGCATGTTCAATACAAAAAAATAATTTTTCGTAAGATAAATATTACAACTTAAATAGTAGAATTTTATGCGTTTTGTTTTGATAAGTGCTAACATGTATGTTAAATTTCTGTGCCTTTGAGTAGAGAGTGAAGTTAAAGATTTCAAGGGTTAAGATATTGTTCTCTAATATTGAACTTCTGGCAAGAGGGTAGACAACCAGCCAAGAGCACATACCACTACAAAGGCTTTGCCATCCTTTTTAGAACTCAATGATGGAATTGACTGTTACTTTTATAACAAGGTCATGGCAAAAAGTTTGAAACATATTAAACAGTTTTACGACTTTTAACTTTGGACTATAGCCCAGCATTGTAATCACTTGGCCGTGTCTAGCTTTCCAAGTAGCTGTTGTTCTGTTGATAGCTTTTAAAATTAAATATTATGTTTTCTAGTTGTTTGAAAATCTTTTTGTGTGTTTATGTTTCAATAGGGAAGTATAAAACCAATTCTAAATTATATTTTCATAACTTTTGCACACATGTAATTTGTTCAGTTATGAGGTTTCTGTTTATTGGCTGTAAAATTGAGTTAATTGGATAAAATACTTTTTTTTTACAAATCTAAAAATTGAATCTAGTGTACTTTTGTATTTTGATAGCTGTACTTTAAGAAAAATTAAGTATTTTTTAAACTGAGTAATCAGTTTTTTAATTAATGCTGTTTTTTTCATTTTGATTCAAACTGGTTTTTATAATTTACCATGATTACATATACAAGTTTTATTTTCTGACTACAGCATAGTTAGTTCCTCCACCTATTAAATTTTACTTTTATTACCTTTCATCCGTATCTTTGTTTATTTCATCATATTCTAGTTTTTAAATTACACATTTATTTTAACCTCTCCATATTTGTCTTTCTCTCTACGTGTTTTTCTAGTTCAGTATTGATTCTAATATTTCCATCATTTTGTTGTTCTTTGCATTAAGTGACTATTTCTGACAAGCAGAATATACTTACTAAATAAGTCAGTCACACTATTCAAGGTTAATTCATTTAAACTGTTCATTATTCTGTTCTAATTTTTCCTACACTGATGCTCTTTTACTGTTTTTATTTCTTCTGTTTTTACCTCCAGTGCACTCTTGTGATCACATATGAAAGCTTGATAATAGGAGATCGTTATTAAAAAATGTCAGCAACCTGTATTTTTATCCTGAATAGTTTTGCCTTTTTCCTTAGTTTGAGAATCATTAGACACTCTTTTTTGTAAGGGCTTTCTTGTTGGTGTTTCTTCTAGCTACTAAAATATGATTATATTTTTGTAATATATTCCTCTTTATGTGGGTTTGTTAGGTCTCCTCATTATGTTTTGTTTGTAGGTATGTTAAACCTCATGTCGACACTTTGTCTATTGGTTTATTAGGGCTCCTCACTATGTTTTGTTTGTAGGTATGTCAAACCTGATGCCGACATTTTGTCTGTTGGTCTGTTGGTTTGTTGGGTCTCCTCATTATGTTTTGTTTGTAGGTATGTTAAACCTCATGCCGACATTTTGTCTATTGATTTGTTGGGTCTCCTCATTATGTTTTGTGTGTAGGTATGTTAAACCTCATGCCGACATTTTGTCTGTTGGTTTGTTGGATCTCCTCATTATGTTTTGTTTGTAGGTATGTTAAACCTCATGCCGACATTTTGTCTATTGGTTTGTTGGGTCTCCTCATTATGTTTTGTGTGTAGGTATGTTAAACCTCATGCCGACATTTTGTCTGTTGGTTTGTTGGATCTCCTCATTATGTTTTGTTTGTAGGTATGTTAAACCTCATGCCGACATTTTGTCTGTTAGTTTGTTGGATCTCCTCATTATGTTTTGTTTGTAGGTATGTTAAACCTCATGCCGACATTTTGTCTGTTGGTTTGTTGGATCTCCTCATTATGTTTTGTTTGTAGGTATGTTAAACCTCATGCTGACATATTGTCTGTTGGTTTGTTGGATCTCCTCATTATGTTTTGTTTGTAGGTATGTTAAACCTCATGCCGACATTTTGTCTGTTGGTTTGTTGGATCTCCTCATTATGTTTTGTTTGTAGGTATGTTAAACCTCATGCCGACATTTTGTCTGTTGGTTTGTTGGATCTCCTCATTATGTTTTGTTTGTAGGTATGTTAAACCTCATGCCGACATTTTGTCTATTGGTTTGTTGGGTCTCCTCATTATGTTTTGTTTGTAGGTATGTTAAACCTGATGCCGACATTTTGTCTGTTGGTTTGTTGGATCTCCTCATTATGTTTTGTTTGTAGGTATGTTAAACCTGATGTCCACATTTTATCTATTGGTTTGTTGGATCTCCTCATTATGTTTTGTTTGTAGGTATGTTAAACCTCATGCCGACATTTTGTCTATTGGTTTGTTGGATCTCCTCATTATGTTTTGTTTGTAGGTATGTTAAACCTGATGTCAACATTTTGTCTATTGGTTTGTTGGGTCTCCTCATTATGTTTTGTTTGTAGGTATGTTAAACCTGATGTCAACATTTTGTCTGTTGGTTTGTTGGATCTCCTCATTATGTTTTGTTTGTAGGTATGTCAAACCTGATGCCGACATTTTGTCTGTTGGTTTGTTGGGTCTCCTCATTATGTTTTGTTTGTAGGTATGTTAAACCTCATGCTGACATATTGTCTGTTGGTTTGTTGGATCTCCTCATTATGTTTTGTTTGTAGGTATGTTAAACCTCATGTCGACATTTTGTCTGTTAGTTTGTTGGGTCTCCTCATTATGTTTTGTTTGTAGGTATGTTAAACCTCATGTCGACATTTTGTCTATTGGTTTGTTGGGTCTCCTCATTATGTTTTGTTTGTAGGTATGTTAAACCTCATGTCGACATTTTGTCTGTTAGTTTGTTGGGTCTCCTCATTATGTTTTGTTTGTAGGTATGTTAAACCTCATGCCGACATTTTGTCTATTGGTTTGTTGGGTCTCCTCATTATGTTTTGTTTGTAGGTATGTTAAACCTGATGTCAACATTTTGTCTGTTGGTTTGTTGGATCTCCTCATTATGTTTTGTTTGTAGGTATGTTAAACCTGATGTCAACATTTTATCTATTGGTTTGTTGGGTCTCCTCATTATGTTTTGTTTGTAGGTATGTTAAACCTCATGCCGACATTTTGTCTATTGGTTTGTTGGATCTCCTCATTATGTTTTGTTTGTAGGTATGTTAAACCTGATGTCAACATTTTATCTATTGGTTTGTTGGGTCTCCTCATTATGTTTTGTTTGTAGGTATGTTAAACCTGATATCAACATTTTATCTATTGGTTTGTTGGGTCTCCTCATTATGTTTTGTTTGTAGGTATGTTAAATCTCATGCCGACATTTTGTCTATTGGTTTGTTGGATCTCCTCATTATGTTTTGTTTGTAGGTATGTTAAACCTCATTTTGTCTATTGGTTTGTTAGGTCTTATCTTGACTTTTTATCTGAGTTTTTTAGATTTCTTCTTGATGTTTTATCTATGGGTTTAAGTATTTCTTCATTAGTAAAAGTTTGTTTTTATCATGCTTTTTCACCAGGTTGTTTTATCATGTTTACCAGTCATTTCAGTTTACCTTCTTGCTACTTCTGTAGCCCTGGTTGATGTGTGAAATGCTATTGCTTGGTGGTGCCAGTATCAGTGCAGTCCCAGCATTGGGCTGTACGTTTTACAATCCAGCACTTGGTCAGTCAGTAAGCGTGTTTGAGTGTTATATAAATTTCATTTATTTTCCCAATCCAATATAGTTGAGCAGTGTGAAAATTAAAATCTTAGCATGATTAAGACAGAACTTAAATTCAATGTATCTGAAAACTACTGGCAGAAAAACCACTTTGATCCACTGTTTAACAGTATAAAGTGATCAGTAGTACAATGTTGTACTATTGTTTTGTTACATGAAAACAACCAAATATTTGTATGAACTTTGTTTTAAATTGTTTAATAAAACAATATAATTACACACTGAATGAAAATAAAGACAATGATTATCTCTTGTTTCCATTTAAATGTGTATTTGTCACAGATATTTCATAGGGATACAGTAATTACCTATGGTGTGTCAACTATTGGCAAGTTTAAACGTTTTATCCTTTTCAATGCTCATGAGGTTTTTCTCGTGGATTTTGGTGTAATTGTCTTGGACCAGCTGAATACTCTTGTCTTCTATGGGGTGAATGTCAAAACAACAAATTAACATGTACACTTTTTCTTTTTTTAAATTTTTTTTAATAATTATTGACAACCACTTTCCAGGCCTAGTACAGATTTTAACATACTGAGGAAGTAGTATTGAAATATTAATTTCTGTCAGGTATCTTGCATTACATAAGCCTAGTCGTAGGCCTATAAAATCGATTTTGTAGACTAAGCCTAGATAAATGCGATTTGGTAGGAGGAATGTATTTTGAGAACAAAATTTAAAAACTTGACTCAAAATGAAAATGGTTACAAAATTGAGTTTTATACGAATTTTCAAATGAAAAAGCAAAATTAATGGAAACTCCATCAAACATAGGCTTACCATAGCTAGTTTCAGATACAGAGGTGTCAAGTACAAAGTGATCATGACAAACAACTCCTTTCTTTGGTTTATACTCATCTAACCTAAACACATGAAGCAGCTTTCTAAACAATTCCAGATCTGAAGGCCAAGAATAATCACCATATTTATGAAGGAAATGGAAAGCAAGATAACAAAACAAGACAAAGAATGTACAGACGAGGACTGGATTGCAATTAGGACACTCTGCTAATATAATTAGCTGAATATCACGTCTGGCATCAGTAACTTTGCTACTCATAAACAACAAAACAAAAACCTTTTTTTGTATGAAATGCAGCAACTCCAGATGGGGAAATCAATACAAGTTAATAATAAGGAAAAAACTGAAATGTAATTACATTTTAATTATCAACCTATATTTTACATTCTTTGTATTCAGGTTAAGAGAAAAACAAGGAACTGTACTACCTACATTACAGTGGAACTCTTTGTCCACTAATCCTGCAGGCATCACTATTGATCGGCAGTCGTGGATTATTGAAGGGGATGGCATGCCACTTGTTTACAAGTTGGACAGGGAAGGTGTTCCACGGTAGGTACAAAGCGTAACACAGAGGTTTCAGAAGCTTTATTGGTTGCAATGTTAATTATGTTGGTATTAAGCTTTGTAGCTAAACTTGGAAAAATCCTACATGTGAACACCTGTTATAATTTCAAGTAAAATCTTTTCATAGGTACATAAATTGTTGCCAGATTGAATCATGACATTTGATTTTTTGGGCATATTGTTGAAATGAAGATAAATACAGTTTGTTTTGAAAAATCTAAATGTACTAGTTTCAAGATGATGATGAGAGTCATTTTGTGCATAATTTTGTCAGATTTTTTTTCAGTAAGAATTTTTGTGCTCTATAAGTCCTATGGCATGGTTTCTCTAAATATCTTTATCCTGAAAAGACATGCAGTTAGCTTAGTAAAGAAGTCTATTTTAGTCGTCGTGCTATTAATTATTTCTACCACATCTTTCTTACTAAGAAATCCACGTGGTCGTACTGGGTTAAGAGGAAGAGGTGCATTACCACGTTGGGGACCAAATCACTATGTTATCGTTGTCGTGACAAGGTATGTCAGGTTTTGTTTGTCAAATGTGTTTCTGATTAATATTTTGTTGTGCCAGATCTTCACTGTTTACACATCTAGCTTTCATGGTTTACGTTGATTCGTTGCTGTGACAAAACTAACTTATGTTAATTTCTTATAAAATTAGCTTTTAAGATAATTCAAGAACAAAATCTGATTTTTGTTTGGGTTTAGGAGCTAATTAGCTATGGTATAGCTAGTGACCATTAAATGAGTATTTTTCTTTTGTTAAAGGTGGCAAAATAATAAGATTGTGACTCCTGGAGGAAAGGGACTGGAACTTGTTGTTCTCAGGACAACAGAGAAAAGAGACCAGATTTCTTTACCTGGAGTAAGTTGAATGTTTTATGGTGATGCTAAAAAACAAAAAAAATTGTGTATTGCTTTTAGGCTTTAGCTAATGTTCTAGTTAAAACTTCTTATTTTATATCTATGAAACCTGTAAAGCAAATGTTGTAAGAGATAAAAGCTATGAAAATCTATAAACAAATATTGTTTATTGTTAAAATCCAATTTTGAACACTATGCTTTGTTAGATTGGTATTTATAACATAAAATACTCTCAAAGTGGCCATGAGAACAAAATATTTCTACTTTAGGGATTTATACCCGGGTGATCAGAAGTATGAAGTTATGCGAGCCCTATTCAAAGTTCAAGAAACGGGGACAAACAAGTGGAAAACTGAGCAGGACCTGGTTCAGGTGAGTTTAAAAATAACAATTTATTTTACACTGTGCCTAAAGCTCTAAAAAAAGGTATTGAAAGCAGGATGAGATGTAACATCTCAGGCCTCCCATCAAAACTGATTTTAAAAAAAAGTATTTATTTTTCGTCTCTTATTTCTTGTATTTATGCTGAAAATAAACTAAAAAAAAAGCCTTTTTATAAATTTACAAAATATATATATATATATATAAAACCCAATTTGTCACTAAATTTGTGATACAACAGCCATGATGTTACCATAATTATCCAGTATAGATTCGTTAAAATATAACAGTTTTTATATATGGAGTAATTAATCTTCATCATCAACTTTATTAGGACTTGCAAAGTAAATTCTTTTATCACATAAAAATGGTCAATTTCTTGCTTGGAAATTTTTTTAGAAATGAGTAAAGAAACTGAGATTTGTTATTAGTCTTAACTTTATAATTTGATATGTGAAACCGCAGTTTGCTGTGCATTTTTACGAAAGAAAAACCGTAAAAAACTTAATTGACTTGCATTGATTTAAACTTTCTTGTAACACTACTCTTATGCTACTAATATATCTAGCTTTCAGATGAATGCTTTATTGTGTCAGTTACTAGCTGTTGGTGTAACTAGCTGTCTCATGTCACGTAGTTACTGATGACTAATCACATGCATGGTAATATTTTGAATGTTGCTATTATATCTCAAAGAAAGGGGAATGAATGTTGAGAGAACATAAAACACGTTTGAAGGTATCTTTGTGGCAACATGTAAACAACTGTTGGCGGCTGGTACTTTCAGTCTAACTCAGAAAATGTATCTTTGTGGCAACACGTAAACAACTGTTGGCGGCTGGTACTTTCAGTCTAACTCAGAAAATGTATCTTTGTGGCAACATGTAAACAACTGTTGGCGGCTGGTACTTTCAGTCTAACTCAGAAAATGTATCTTTGTGGCAACATGTAAACAACTGTTGGTGGCTGGTACTTTCAGTCTAACTCAGAAAATGTATCTTTGTGGCAACACGTAAACAACTGTTGGTGGCTGGTACTTTCAGTCTAACTCAGAAAATGTATCTTTGTGGCAACATGTAAACAACTGTTGGTGGCTGGTACTTTCAGTCTAACTCAGAAAATGTATCTTTGTGGCAACATGTAAACAACTGTTGGTGGCTGGTACTTTCAGTCTAACTCAGAAAATGTATCTTTGTGGCAACATGTAAACAACTGTTGGTGGCTGGTACTTTCAGTCTAACTCAGAAAATGTATCTTTGTGGCAACATGTAAACAACTGTTGGTGGCTGGTACTTTCAGTCTAACTCAGAAAATGTATCTTTGTGGCAACATGTAAACAACTGTTGGTGGCTGGTACTTTCAGTCTAACTCAGAAAATGTATCTTTGTGGCAACATGTAAACAACTGTTGGTGGCTGGTACTTTCAGTCTAACTCAGAAAATGTATCTTTGTGGCAACATGTAAACAACTGTTGGTGGCTGGTACTTTCAGTCTAACTCAGAAAATGTATCTTTGTGGCAACATGTAAACAACTGTTGGTGGCTGGTACTTTCAGTCTAACTCAGAAAATGTATCTTTGTGGCAACATGTAAACAACTGTTGGTGGCTGGTACTTTCAGTCTAACTCAGAAAATGTATCTTTGTGGCAACATGTAAACAACTGTTGGTGGCTGGTACTTTCAGTCTAACTCAGAAAATGTATCTTTGTGGCAACATGTAAACAACTGTTGGTGGCTGGTACTTTCAGTCTAACTCAGAAAATGTATCTTTGTGGCAACATGTAAACAACTGTTGGTGGCTGGTACTTTCAGTCTAACTCAGAAAATGTATCTTTGTGGCAACACGTAAACAACTGTTGGCGGCTGGTACTTTCAGTCTAACTCAGAAAATGTATCTTTGTGGCAACACGTAAACAACTGTTGGTGGCTGGTACTTTCAGTCTAACTCAGAAAATGTATCTTTGTGGCAACATGTAAACAACTGTTGGCGGCTGGTACTTTCAGTCTAACTCAGAAAATGTATCTTTGTGGCAACACGTAAACAACTGTTGGTGGCTGGTACTTTCAGTCTAACTCAGAAAATGTATCTTTGTGGCAACACGTAAACAACTGTTGGTGGCTGGTACTTTCAGTCTAACTCAGAAAATGTATCTTTGTGGCAACATGTAAACAACTGTTGGTGGCTGGTACTTTCAGTCTAACTCAGAAAATGTATCTTTGTGGCAACATGTAAACAACTGTTGGTGGCTGGTACTTTCAGTCTAACTCAGAAAATGTATCTTTGTGGCAACATGTAAACAACTGTTGGTGGCTGGTACTTTCAGTCTAACTCAGAAAATGTATCTTTGTGGCAACATGTAAACAACTGTTGGTGGCTGGTACTTTCAGTCTAACTCAGAAAATGTATCTTTGTGGCAACATGTAAACAACTGTTGGTGGCTGGTACTTTCAGTCTAACTCAGAAAATGTATCTTTGTGGCAACATGTAAACAACTGTTGGTGGCTGGTACTTTCAGTCTAACTCAGAAAATGTATCTTTGTGGCAACATGTAAACAACTGTTGGTGGCTGGTACTTTCAGTCTAACTCAGAAAATGTATCTTTGTGGCAACATGTAAACAACTGTTGGTGGCTGGTACTTTCAGTCTAACTCAGAAAATGTATCTTTGTGGCAACATGTAAACAACTGTTGGTGGCTGGTACTTTCAGTCTCTAACTCAGAAAATGTATCTTTGTGGCAACATGTAAACAACTGTTGGTGGCTGGTACTTTCAGTCTCTAACTCAGAAAATGTATCTTTGTGGCAACATGTAAACAACTGTTGGTGGCTGGTACTTTCAGTCTCTAACTCAGAAAATGTATCTTTGTGGCAACATGTAAACAACTGTTGGTGGCTGGTACTTTCAGTCTCTAACTCAGAAAATGTATCTTTGTGGCAACATGTAAACAACTGTTGGTGGCTGGTACTTTCAGTCTAACTCAGAAAATGTATCTTTGTGGCAACATGTAAACAACTGTTGGTGGCTGGTACTTTCAGTCTAACTCAGAAAATGTATCTTTGTGGCAACATGTAAACAACTGTTGGTGGCTGGTACTTTCAGTCTAACTCAGAAAATGTATCTTTGTGGCAACATGTAAACAACTGTTGGTGGCTGGTACTTTCAGTCTCTAACTCAGAAAATGTATCTTTGTGGCAACATGTAAACAACTGTTGGTGGCTGGTACTTTCAGTCTCTAACTCAGAAAATGTATCTTTGTGGCAACATGTAAACAACTGTTGGTGGCTGGTACTTTCAGTCTAACTCAGAAAATGTATCTTTGTGGCAACATGTAAACAACTGTTGGTGGCTGGTACTTTCAGTCTAACTCAGAAAATGTATCTTTGTGGCAACATGTAAACAACTGTTGGTGGCTGGTACTTTCAGTCTAACTCAGAAAATGTATCTTTGTGGCAACATGTAAACAACTGTTGGTGGCTGGTACTTTCAGTCTAACTCAGAAAATGTATCTTTGTGGCAACATGTAAACAACTGTTGGTGGCTGGTACTTTCAGTCTCTAACTCAGAAAACTTTTTTTTTTAACTCTTTAGCACCCAAAATGAGAATATTATATTCCCATGATTTTTGCTCTATTATTATTTTCACATATACTCTTTATTTGGCTCAATACCTTGTAATAATTAATTACAATTTAATAACTAGGTCATTTTCCTCACACATTATGGATATAATAAAAAAAACAGTTAAGTGACTATGCACATCTTTCTATTGACTTAATAGTGGGTGAATAAACTGATTAAAAGAAACTTAAAAAAATATCATTCATCTGTAGCTCAAATTCTGAAATAAGCAAACGATAAGTTGGATATTAAATGCTCATTTGTATTTACCCCTTATGTAACTTTCTCTACCATACAGTTTATGAAGAATTGCAGTATTCAGTCGGAGAATCTCGAAACAATGGAGGGTGATTCAGGTAGTCAGCAGGATGTAAAGTGTGATATTATTCTCAAGGGATACATGGACGATCCCTGGAATACGGATCAAGCCTGGCGAGAAGTGGAGCTTTGGCACGTCCATTACAGTGGTGTCGAAAATGTAGCCGATAAGTTGCAGGTGTTGTATTTAAATACCTTAGAAATTTTGATTTATCAAAGGGTCAGAGCAATACAAGTTTAGAGAATTTTTTGTGTGAGAGTTATGTACAAATACAAAAGTAAATATTTTATAATAAATCTTTAATCAGACTTTCAGGAATTTTTTGTTTCCAGAAGTGATCGAGCAACTGTAGTTAATTTGCTTATTCATTTGGTTTTTGTCACCATCTATTTTTAGATTGAAAAATATAAGGTTTTTGAGCAAAAAACTGTTGTACTTAATTAAACTTAGAAAATGTTGATTTATCATTCATTGACATAATGCATAGGCTTATCTGCTACAAGAAACCTCAAAATATTCTTTAATGTCGGTAGAATATAAAACCAAGATTCATTATTTCATAATGTGTTGGTATATATCTTTGTGTTTTAACCACTTGAAATTCATATCAAAATGATTATATATCATCTTAGTTCGTAATAACTGTACTTCCTGTTACTCTTTTATTATTATTTTTTCTTTTTTTTCAGCCTAGTCTTGGGTGGAGGATAGTCACCGATGATGTCTTCATTAAGCTTCCCGCTGGGCAGGCAGCGCTCTTGCAGGAAATCACCCATCGACTCCAACCCATGATTCTGTGACCACTCCAACAATTGTTGGTGTGATTGTATCATTAATTTTTAATTTGTATTTAAGAAAGTGCATTTGTTTTATACTCTCTTTTTTATCACAATGGGTGTAAGTGTAATAGAATATTGTCTATTTGTGAATGTTTTTTAATTCATTTGTCTACAGTGATGCATAACTATTGATAAGAAAGAACATTTAAGTTTTTATAGAAACATTTTCAGTAGAAAATTAGACTATTACGTGTTTACTGTGTGTGTTTTTATATTTCCAATACTCCTTTCATTTTGTAAAATATTTTGAACACTGTATTTTCTACCAAGATTTTGCCTTGAATAATACTTTCTTGTTTGTACAAACAAGTAAGTATCTGTATGTACTAAATAATATTTTGCCTGCATGATATATTCTTCGACTCTGTAAAACTTGGTTGATAGAACTTCAGTATTAAATGTCTGCATTTTATAAGGGTGGGCCACTAGATGAAAACGATTTTGACATTGGGAACACCTCTATTTGCATTAATTGATTTGTTCAGATACTTAAGGTATATTTTTAAAAGATCAATAACATACAAGTTTTTACTTTTATTATTAATGGTTACTCAGTGTTTAAAATAATAATAATTTTATCGTTAAACCTATTTATATTTAATTGGTGAAGAAAAGTTATTGTGATATAAACTTAAAAATTAGGCTGTCTTTGACGTGCTAGTAGTACTATATTGCTACAATGATCAGTTTTAAAACTGATGAACTTAGTTTTATGTGGTTTAGGTATTATTAAGTGATACTTTTAATTGTGTGATAGCAACAAATAGTTTAGTGGAAAGTGTATTAAGAAATATATTTTAAAATGTTTGAAAACGTAACAAAAATATGATTTAATTTATTACTCTAAATTTAGGGATTGTATTAAATTACCAATAATTGAAACATGCAAATGATAAGTTAATACAAACTCCATTATGATAACGTAAGCAATAGTACATCATAAGATATGTAATCATAATTTGTATTTCAGAAGTGCCTAAACACCCTTTGAAAATAACAATATTACATGGTCAGAGTATATTGTGTAACAGTATGCTGTTTTACATCAAAATTTAAAATGAATCACACAGTAAAATTTAGCACATCACATCACCCACCATTCCCAGTATGAATTCTTTTATACTTTTCTCTGAGCACTGAAGTAATAGAACTTTGTTTATGATTATTATTAAGTGTGTATAGGTAGATATAACCATAATGTTCAGCCAGTTTTGTTTGGCAGAAATACAAAAAACATATTTAAACAGTTTTTTACTGATTAAAATAATGTTTTTTTCATACCATTTACTGATTACCACAAAAAACTGTAGTATGTGTTTAAATTTCTGTGTTTTTAGGAACTTATTCAAGATTGAGTCTTGGGAATTATATTAGAGAAAACGGTTATTTTTCAATAATATTCACCAGATTTTGGTTACTGTAAAGAAATGATTGATAGCTTAAAATATATTTATTTATGTAGTATGAATAGATAGTTTTATTGTAGCTGGCTGAAGATTTGTATACATTCACGTGTTTGTAAAACATGTGCAAATATATTAAAGTTCTGAATTTACTGAGGTTAAGTGATATTCAAGCAGCCTGACTTGGAATGTTTTGATATGTGATATTAGGTGGAAAATATTTCTCTTAATACATGTCATATTTTTGTGGATAAATTTTGGCAAAGTCAGAAGCAAGAAATGTAAAAACTTATGCATTGTAATTTCCACACAATTAATTAAATTTTAACTAAACTACAATAAAAAACTTAATGTAGATAAAAACATAGCTACCAAAATCTCAAAGTTATTAGAATGATAAAGCATGTTAATGAAGTTAGGTCATAATGAAGTGTGGTGAATACCGTACATAACTGTTCAGTGGATTTGTTCAGTTCATAATGAAGTGTGGTGAATACCGTACATAACTGTTCAGTGGATTTGTTCAGTTAAGTAATGAAGTGTGGTGAATACCGTACATAACTGTTCGGTGGATTTGTTCAGTTAAGTAATGAAGTGTGGTGAATACCGTACATAACTGTTCGGTGGATTTGTTCAGTTCGTAATGAAGTGTGGTGAATACCGTACATAACTGTTCAGTGGATTTGTTCAGTTCGTAATGAAGTGTGGTGAATACCGTACATAACTGTTCGGTGGATTTGTTCAGTTCGTAATGAAGTGTGGTGAATACCGTACATAACTGTTCAGTGGATTTGTTCAGTTCGTAATGAAGTGTGGTGAATACCGTACATAACTGTTCGATTGGATTTGTTCAGTTAAGTAATGAAGTGTGGTGAATACCGTACATAACTGTTGGTGTATTTGTTCAGTTAAGTAATGAAGTGTGGTGAATACCGTACATAACTGTTCAGTGTATTTGTTCAGTTCGTAATGAAGTGTGGTGAATACCGTACATAACTGTTCAGTGTATTTGTTCAGTTCGTAATGAAGTGTGGTGAATACCGTACATAACTGTTTGGTGTATTTGTTCAGTTCGTAATGAAGTGTGGTGAATACCATTATAACTGTTCGATTGTATTTGTTCAGTTAAGTAATGAAGTGTGGTGAATACCGTACATAACTGTTCGGTGTATTTGTTCAGTTCGTAATGAAGTGTGGTGAATACCGTTACATAACTGTTGGTGTATTTGTTCAGTTCGTAATGAAGTGTGGTGAATACCGTTACATAACTGTTCGTGGATTTGTTCAGTTAAGTAATGAAGTGTGGTGAATACCATTACATAACTGTTCGTGGATTTGTTCAGTTAAGTAATGAAGTGTGGTGAATACCATTACATAACTGTTGGTGGATTTGTTCAGTTCGTAATGAAGTGTGGTGAATACCGTACATAACTGTTCGGTGGATTTGTTCAGTTAAGTAATGAAGTGTGGTGAATACCGCATTACATAACTGTTCGGTGTATTTGTTCAGTTAAGTAATGAAGTGTGGTGAATACCGTACATAACTGTTGATTGGATTTGTTCAGTTAAGTAATGAAGTGTGGTGAATACAGTACATAACTGTTGGTGTATTTGTTCAGTTAAGTAATGAAGTGTGGTGAATACCGTACATAACTGTTCGATTGTATTTGTTCAGTTCAGTAATGAAGTGTGGTGAATACCGTACATAACTGTTCGGTGTATTTGTTCAGTTGTAATGAAGTGTGGTGAATACCGTACATAACTGTTCGGTGGATTTGCTCAGTTCGTAATGAAGTGTGGTGAATACAGTACATAACTGTTCGGTGGATTTGTTCAGTTCATAATGAAGTGTGGTGAATACCGTACATAACTGTTCAGTGTATTTGTTCAGTTAAGTAATGAAGTGTGGTGAATACCGTACATAACTGTTCAGTGTATTTGTTCAGTTCGTAATGAAGT
>NC_134834.1:22442443-22505040 GCF_004210375.1 Tachypleus tridentatus
TGGTGTTGATGTACATGGCCACGCAGATAGCTTCCGTAATGCTTACCTAGAATCCGTAGTTTCATACACAGGGACCTAGCAGCAAGAAATTGTTTGGTAGGAGAAAATCATCTTGTAAAGGTGGCTGATTTTGGTTTGGCTCGACTTATGAGAGACGACACTTACACTGCACACGCTGGGGCCAAGTTTCCAATTAAGTGGACTGCTCCTGAAGGCCTTGCTTATAATAAGTTTTCTACCAAGTCTGATGTTTGGGGTGAGTTCTACTTTTAAAAGAATTAAAAATAATGATATTGGTATTGACAGTCAAGTCATAAGTTTTAGTTTTGGCTTCAAGTAGTATTATTTTACTAAATCTTTAACTTGCTGCTTGTAAATTAGCCCTGTAAGGTGCTTAGTATAATAATGTATGCATAGTATATGTCAGTTTTAAATGTCATAGTTTAAAGAATCATAAGGGGGAAAAAAACTGGCTTGGCAAAGAAACATTTGAAACTGTGTAATAATTTTGGTTATTTTCAGGTAATAATATTTTCCAAAGTGTAACTTTCAATTCACTTTTACTTCTCTCTAAAACATGATGCTTTGTTTGATTTACATATTTTAATAAACTGTGGTTCATAATTATTTAGAAAACAGTTCTTCTCTGTTTATGTTTTAAATATCTAATTCAAGCTACTGTTTTGTCATAAAAGTTATTTATTTGTGATTATTGTCTCCCCCCTCTCCCATTTTTATTTGTTATTTAATTTGTTTTATGTAACACTTAACACTTGTTTTATTTGATTAACTGATGTTGCAGTAAGTTTTGTCTCACTATTAGTCATTCAGATATGTTGTTACATACCATACCTCCAGATATCCCTCGTAGAGTATTCTGAAGAACATCATAAGTACATGATCGTTATTTATGTGTCTTTGCGAAAGCACAGGCTTGTATTTGCTGAGAACTATTATAGTTTTGTTTTCTCTGTGAACTTCTTTGATGTTTTCAGGACAACTAATTGTTCCCACCCATTTATGACATTGTAACATAGTGAGGACAACTACAAGATAGCTATGTTTTAAAATAGTTGTAATCAAAATTTAAAACCATTAGAAAGAGCAAACTAAGTTGTTGAAGTTAGAGCAAATAAAATGGTATGAAAAGTAATTTATTGTTTTGTATGAAAGTAATAAAATATAATTTGTGAACAGTATAACATAATATAGTAAGGAGTTTAGAAAAGAGGAATAAACACAGAATCTGGGAATTTTTACATAGTTATTTAGATATCCTTTTCATTCATGAAATGTTTTCTTCAGTGACAGATAAGCCTTATTATGTTCAGAAAGTTTAGTAGGTGAATACAAGATGTTGGAGTGACTCAAATTCTTATTGTGCATTGTTGTTATGGTTATATTGTATTTAAACACTACACATAAATAAACTTTTTATGTATTAAAGAGAAAGTGTATTTATCAGACATCAATTCATTTCAAGCAAGATTATTGTTAGCAAAAATATTGATACACAATCTTACCTCATTGTGACAGATTAGGTTGTAAGTTCATTGATACATCTTTGTCAGTTTTAGCTGTGTTTCCTCCTGTTTATTTCCAGACGTCTTGGATTTTGTAATTGACAAACCAAATGTGTGAACTAATGTTGCATTGAAACTGATTGGATATATAAAATGGAACTTTCTGATCAGTGTAAAAAAAAAAATTAAAATTCTAAAATGTAACAAAAACAACATAAAAATTAATTAATAAGCAAATCAAATTCAGTTATTTTTTTTAGTTCAAACTAGATTATGTTTAATAATTGTATCGTAAGTTTCACACACTTTGGTTTAGTATTTTCACTGTGAAAAGGAACACAAGTTAATGGATATTTTTGACACCTTCCTAGTCCTGAAAGGGTTAAGTATGTTTCGTGAAAACAAACAATGCTATGAAATCACGAGTGATTCTTCAATTGGAAGGATGATGCCACCAGGTTTAAAATTGTCCTTCAGTTGCATGTGGAATTAAACCCTCATCAGGTCATGTATACTTCATATGTTATCCAGAAGAGCATCATTGTTGGGTCATGAGTACCTCTTTAGCTACAACTTAAAGACAATTTTCTCCTAGCATTAAGTACTTCAAGCGTGTCTAGAAGATCGGTATCATCAGGTAATAGATGAATCTTTTGTTTCTGAAAGAACAACATTATCTTCAAATCATGAGAACTACTTTTAGTTGTTTTTAGAAAACAGACATTCAAATATAATACTTTATTATATGTTACCCTTATAACCCGAGTAAGTGGGCTGCAGATTAAAATTGGTATTGCATGTTAGAAATATTAGTTAAATAGAGATAAGTTATAAACAGTTACTGTATATAAGATTATAGGTCAAGAGAATTAGCTAAAATTTGTAATTATAGATTAGGTTTAAAGAAGCAGTAAATTAGTAAAACATCTGTAACTGTGTATAAAATTAAACAAGTGAATTGGTTAAACATCTGTAACTGTGTATAAAATTAAACAAGTGAATTAGTTAAACATCTATAACTGTGTATAAAATTAAACAAGTGAATTGGTTAAACATCTGTAACTGTGTATAAAATTAAACAAGTGAATTGGTTAAACATCTGTGACTGTGTATAAAATTAAACAAGTGAATTAGTTAAACATCTGTAACTGTGTATAAAATTAAACAAGTGAATTAGTTAAACATCTATAACTGTGTATAAAATTAAACAAGTGAATTAGTTAAACATCTATAACTGTGTATAAAATTAAACAAGTGAATTAGTTAAACATCTATAACTGTGTATAAAATTAAACAAGTGAATTAGTTAAACATCTATAACTGTGTATAAAATTAAACAAGTGAATTGGTTAAACATCTGTAACTGTGTATAAAATTAAACAAGTGAAGTAGTTAAACATCTATAACTGTGTATAAAATTAAACAAGTGAATTAGTTAAACATCTATAACTGTGTATAAAATTAAACAAGTGAATTGGTTAAACATCTGTAACTGTGTATAAAATTAAACAAATGAATTAGTTAAACATCTATAACTGTGTATAAAATTAAACAAATGAATTAGTTAAACATCTGTAACTGTGTATAAAATTAAACAAATGAATTAGTTAAACATCTGTAACTGTGTATAAAATTAAACAAGTGAATTGGTTAAACACCTGTAACTGTGTATAAAATTAAACAAGTGAATTAGTTAAACATCTGTAACTGTGTATAAAATTAAACAAGTGAATTAGTTAAACATCTATAACTGTGTATAAAATTAAACAAGTGAATTAGTTAAACATCTATAACTGTGTATAAAATTAAACAAGTGAATTGGTTAAACATCTGTAACTGTGTATAAAATTAAACAAGTGAATTAGTTAAACATCTGTAACTGTGTATAAAATTAAACAAGTGAATTGGTTAAACATCTGTAACTGTGTATAAAATTAAACAAGTGAATTGGTTAAACATCTAACTGTGTATAAAATTAAACAAGTGAATTAGTTAAACATCTGTAACTGTGTATAAAATTAAACAAGTGAATTAGTTAAACATCTGTAACTGTGTATAAAATTAAACAAGTGAATTGGTTAAACATCTAACTGTGTATAAAATTAAACAAGTGAATTAGTTAAACATCTGTAACTGTGTATAAAATTAAACAAGTGAATTAGTTAAACATCTGTAACTGTGTATAAAATTAAACAAGTGAATTAGTTAAACATCTGTAACTGTGTATAAAATTAAACAAGTGAATTAGTTAAACATCTGTAACTGTGTATAAAATTAAACAAGTGAATTAGTTAAACATCTGTAACTGTGTATAAAATTAAACAAGTGAATTAGTTAAACATCTGTAACTGTGTATAAAATTAAACAAGTGAATTAGTTAAACATCTGTAACTGTGTATAAAATTAAACAAGTGAATTAGTTAAACATCTGTAACTGTGTATAAAATTAAACAAGTGAATTAGTTAAACATCTGTAACTGTGTATAAAATTAAACAAGTGAATTAGTTAAACATCTGTAACTGTGTATAAAATTAAACAAGTGAATTGGTTAAACATCTGTAACTGTGTATAAAATTAAACAAGTGAATTAGTTAAACATCTATAACTGTGTATAAAATTAAACAAGTGAATTGGTTAAACATCTGTAACTGTGTATAAAATTAAACAAGTGAATTAGTTAAACATCTATAACTGTGTATAAAATTAAACAAGTGAATTAGTTAAACATCTATAACTGTGTATAAAATTAAACAAGTGAATTAGTTAAACATCTATAACTGTGTATAAAATTAAACAAGTGAATTAGTTAAACATCTGAACTGTGTATAAAATTAAACAAGTGAATTGGTTAAACATCTGTAACTGTGTATAAAATTAAACAAGTGAATTAGTTAAACATCTATAACTGTGTATAAAATCAAACAAGTGAATTAGTTAAACATCTATAACTGTGTATAAAATCAAACAAGTGAATTAGTTAAACATCTATAACTGTGTATAAAATTAAACAAGTGAATTAGTTAAACATCTATAACTATAATTTATTAAAGTTGATTTATATTTCTGAACACTGTTGTATTTAATGTGAGTCCACTGCTTAGTTTATTTATATTAATCTTTGTGAATTGTAATTCATAGAAGTTATTCACTAGAATGGATTTTTCTTCATGTCTGTAGCTTTTGGCATCTTACTGTGGGAACTGGCCACATATGGAATGTCTCCTTATCCTGGAGTTGAGCTAACAGATGTTTATCATATGCTGGAAACTGGATACCGAATGGAGTGCCCACCAGGATGTCCACCAAAGGTCTATGAGCTAATGAGACAGTGTGAGTGATAATATTCCATATAGATACAACTACAAAGTTTTACCGTTCTTACCTTCCTGTTTTGTAACTCGTTCCTTTGGGATGCTGTACATTTGAATGGAATATGTGTAATATCACTAACTTCATTATTATGAAAGTATGGTGTTTCTTATGCCATGAGTTATGACCTAATGGGATATGTTTTTACACTGAGTACACTCTATTCTGCTGGCTCTAAGTTGTAACTAACACACCAGTATTTACTCTTTCTGTGGCAAAGCAGTCCATTATGCTTGGTTTAAAAATTTCAATGTAAAAGTCTCCTCAAGTCCATGGTCATTGATTTAGGTGTAGAAAATTGTTTCTTTATTCCAGTTTGTTTAGTAAGTAACTTTAACTTTTTTTAAGGATATTATAATATACTCAAGTAAAATATTAAAACTGTTATAGGAACTTAAAGAAGATGTAACCTTACAAGATAAGATATAAGAATGCAGACAGCAAGGAGACATCTGTTCCTTAAGCATTCTACCTGCATACCCACCTTTGAGAACAAATTAAGATTTCGACCTCTTACAGATTTTTTCCAAAAATTGCCAAATTTAGAATTAAACTCATGGGATGTGCTCACTTACACTATTGAAGGAGAACTCGTTCCATAGTTCATTCACCTAAGATGAAACTGGAACCTAGCCTACCTTTTCAAAGTATTAAATTTATTCTGTCATCTTCAAAGAAACTGAAGACCTTTATCTTGTTGGTTCTTTAGGATAAACTTGTGAACTTAAATGTTAGCACCTTTACCCTTCTTTCCTCAAGAAGAAATAGAGAAATGTTAACCTATTTCCATGAGGTAACATTTCCTGGACTCATCTTAATGGCAGTCCTTTGCAGAGGTTCCCATAAGTCAATATCGTTTCTTGGACGAGGTAATCAAAACTGTAAAACATACATAAAATGAGGCCTGATTAGTTCACATTAGATAAAAATCTTCAATTTCAATTTTAAATCTGAACTCATCTGTTTTGTTCCTGATAGATACTCTTGATATTAATATAGTAGCCACTAAATTTATCTGTCAATTTGAAAGACTTCAAAACTGCAATTTACTTGTTTATTCTATAAATATTTTTTAAGTCTGTTCATTGCCCAAAGCTCTCTAATCAGTTTGTTTATTTCCATGCACCTAAACTCCCTCATTGTTATACAAATTCAGTTTAAATTATATGTAACAAATTTTTTTTAGAACTTCTTCAAATGTCTTGCTCTATATTCTTTTCTCTCTTCCAGCACTGGTTCTGTCCATGGAACTGACCTCATAACTGTTTGTGCTTGTTTTCATTCTGTAGCTTTTACATTAATAAGCATATGTTAATGAAATTTGGCAGATTATTAATAAACATTAGATTACTTTCATATTCAGAATATCAAATTTTTTATTATGTCTGAAAGTCTGTTAAGACTGTTTTCTCATGTATGGAAAGAGTTATTGTGAATCCTTTCTGTTGCACATAATTCACCCCTGTACTGAAAACTATCTTTAGGTCCACCAGCCCATATTTTCCCTGCACTTTAATATAGTTTCAGACTTTATTCTAATTTGTAGTGCTTGTGTTGCAGGCTGGCTGTGGGAACCTCTCGACAGGCCTACTTTTAAAGACGCTCACCACACTTTAGAAACTATGTTTCAGAATTCTAGCATAACAGAAGGTAAGCGAATTGTATGTAGATATAAATAAGAGGGAAAGAAATTCTCAGACATAACCTAAACTCTAAATATTCAACACATCGTATTCTCTTTTCCTTCTTAAAGAGAAAATGTTTTATAGGTGTAAATAAATTCCAAAAACAATATTAATATAGTTTATTTTTAAAAAGAGAATGCACTGATATTTAAACTCAAATAAATGTACACACACACACATGTAGCTTCAGTGAACTTAATACTTGTATCATAGCATGTAGTTATAAATGGTTGCTTGTCAGAAGCAAACAGAATTAATATGACATTCAGTAAATTACATGGTATATATATACGAGGTAGAAGAAGAGATATCTATTACTTATAATTTATCATAGCATTAGTAGATTAGTTGCTTAGCTTCCATTTTAGATGCTGTATAAAAAATACTCACTCCACAATTAAATGTAAGCATTTAGTAAGTTACAAGCAACATTAGCTTGTTATACTGTTAGTGGAGTACTATTTTTCTGAGCTTAGTATCCCAAGGTTTGATGTACGTACTTAGAAAATTGCATTTATAAAGGGTCACTTTCACATGGATGTTACAAAAGACTCGCAGTTGATGGTAACTTAAAAAACATACTTATTGTAGATCTTAATCACAATTAAGTTTTTTTTCTGTAGGCCCTAACTCAGATTGAACTGTATAAAGTAGAAAACATTAAATTATTTTTCATATTAATGACCCCCTCACAAAATGCAAGTTCAATAATACCTTGAGAAAATTTATAACATAACTTGGTTTGTGCTTCGTGTACTCAACCATTTAACTGAAAATCACTAAAAGACAAAAAAAATGTTATTGTTTTTATTTTACTATTGATAATTAAGAGAAAAAGAAATACATATTCAAAACATTGAGCTGAAAGGTAATTTAAACCTTCAACAGTAAACTGTTTCAAACAAAATCTTAAGTTTTGTGTTATAATAGCAATTCTCTTCTGTTTGTTTTGTGAGGATATTTTCAGAACTTCATGATCAAATCAAAGACATTATCAAAGGTTGTTTTAGTAAACTAACTTCTCCAGACTTCTGGAAAGTTATCGAACTATAACAACTCTTGTATACTACTGGTGGTGTATAATAGTATATTATCTTGGTGTAAACCTCTTGAAGTTTATGATAGTATACCAACTTCTGTACACTACTTTAGGTTTATTATAGTATACCAACTTCTCTACACTACTATAGGTTTATGACAGTGTACCAACTTCTATACACTACTATAGGTTTATGACAGTGTACCAACTTCTGTACACTACCATATGTTTATGACAGTGTACCAACTTCTGTACACTACTATAGGTTTATGATAGTATACCAACTTCTGTACACTACTATATGTTTATGATAGTATACCAACTTCTGTACACTACTATAGGTTTATGACAGTATACCAACTTCTGTACACTACTATATGTTTATGACAGTGTACCAACTTCTGTACACTACTATAGGTTTATGACAGTGTACCAACTTCTGTACACTACTATAGGTTTATGACAGTGTACCAACTTCTGTACACTACTATATGTTTATGACAGTGTACCAACTTCTGTACACTACTATAGGTTTATGATAGTATACCAACTTCTGTACACTACTATATGTTTATGATAGTATACCAACTTCTGTACACTACTATAGGTTTATGACAGTATACCAACTTCTGTACACTACTATATGTTTATGACAGTGTACCAACTTCTGTACACTACTATAGGTTTATGACAGTGTACCAACTTCTGTACACTACTATATGTTTATGACAGTATACCAACTTCTGTACACTACTATAGGTTTATGACAGTATACCAACTTCTTTACACTACTATATGTTTATGACAGTGTACCAACTTCAGTACACTACTATAAGTTTATGATAGTATACCAACTTCTGTACACTATTATAGGTTTATGACAGTACACCAACTTCTGTACACTACTATAGGTTTATGACAGTATACCAACTTCTGTACACTACTATATGTTTATGATAGTATACCAACTTCTGTACACTACTATAGGTTTATGACAGTATACCAACTTCTGTACACTACTATAGGTTTATGACAGTATACCAACTTCTGTACACTACTATAGGTTTATGACAGTATACCAACTTCTGTACACTACTATAGGTTTATGACAGTATACCAACTTCTGTACACTACTATAGGTTTATGACAGTATACCAACTTCTGTACACTACTATAGGTTTATGACAGTATACCAACTTCTGTACACTACTATAGGTTTATGACAGTATACCAACTTCTGTACACTACTAAATGTTTATGACAGTGTACCAAATTCTGTACACTACTATAGGTTTATAACAGTGTACCAACTTCTGTACACTACTATATGTTTATGACAGTATACCAACTTCTGTACACTACTATAGGTTTATGACAGTATACCAACTTCTGTACACTACTATAGGTTTATGATAGTACACCAACTTCTGTGCACTACTCTATGTTTATGACAGTGTACCAACTTCTGTACACTACTATAGGGTTTATGACAGTGTACCAAGTTCTGTAGACTACTATATCTTTATGTCAGTATACTAACTTCTGTACACTACTATAGGTTTATGACAGAATACCAACTTCTATTCACTACTATATGTTTATGACAGTGTACCAACTTCTCTACACTACTATAGGTTTATGACAGTGTACCAACTTCTGTACACTACTATATGTTTATGACAGTATACCAATTTCTGTGCACGATTTTATGTTTATGACAGTGTACCAACTTCTGTAAACAACCATAGGTTTATGACAGTGTACCAACTTCTGTACACTACTATAGGTTTATGACAGTGTACCAACTTCTGTACACTACTAAATGTTTATGACAGTGTACCAAATTCTGTACACTACTATATGTTTATGATAGTACACCAACTTCTGTACACTACTATAGGTTTATGACAGTATACCAACTTCTGTACACTACTATAGGTTTATGACAGTATACCAACTTCTGTACACTACTATAGGTTTATGACAGTATACCAACTTCTGTACACTACTATAGGTTTATGACAGTATACCAACTTCTGTACACTACTATAGGTTTATGATAGTACACCAACTTCTGTGCACTACTATATGTTTATGACAGTGTACCAACTTCTGTACACTACCATAGGTTTATGACAGTGTACCAACTTCTGTAGACTACTATAGGTTTATGACACTGTACCAACTTCTGTAGACTACTATATCTTTATGACAGTGTATTAATTTCTGTACACAACTATTTGTTTATGACAGTGTACCAACTTTTGTACACAACTATTTGTTTATGACAGTGTACCAACTTTTGTACACTACTATAGGTTTATGATAGTATACCAACTTCTGTACACTACTATAGGTTTATGATAGTATACCAACTTCTCTACACTACTACAGGTTTATGATAGTATACCAACTTCTGTACACTTCTATATGTTTATGACTGTACCAACTTCTGTACACTAGTGTAGGTTTATGATAGTATACCAACTTCTGTACACTTCTATATGTTTATGACAGTGTACCAACTTCTGTACACTAGTGTAGGTTTATGATAGTATACTAACTTCTGTACACAACTATTTGTTTATGACAGTGTACCAACTTTTGTACACTACTATAAGTTTATGACAGTGTACCAACTTCTGTACACTACTACAGGTTTATGACAGTGTACCAACTTCTGTACACAACTATATGTTTATGATAGTGTACCAACTTCTGTGCACTACCATATGTTTATGACAGTGTACTAACTTCTGTACACTAGTATAGGTTTATGACAGTGTGCTAACTTCTATACACTACTATATGTTTATGACAGTTTACTAACTTCTGTACACTACTATAGATTTATGATAGTATACCAACTTCTGTACACAACTATAAGTTTATGAAAGTATACCAACGTCTGTACACTACTATACGTTTATGATAGTATACGAACTTCTGTATATGATATTATACCAACTTCTCTACACTACTATATGTTTATGATAGTGTACCAACTTTTGTACACTACTATAGGTTTAAGACAGTGTACCAACTTCTGTACACTACTATAGGTTTATGACAGTGTGTCAACTTCTGTACACTACTATAGGTTTAGGACAGTGTACCAACTTCTGTACACTACTATATTTTTATGACAGTGTACCAACTTCTGTACACTACTATTGGTTTATGACAGTGAAACAACTTCTGTACACAACTATATGTTTTAAACAGTGTACCAACATCTGTACACTACTATAGGTTTAAGATACTATACTAATTTATGTACAATACTATATGTTTATGACAGTGTACCAACTTGTGTACACTACTATAAGTTTATGACAGTGTACCAACTTCTGTACACTACTATAGGTTTATGACAGTGTACCAACTTCTGTACACTACTATAGGTTTATGACAGTGTACCAACTTCTGTACACTACTATAGGTTTATGACAGTGTACCAACTTCTGTACACTACTATAGGTTTATGACAGTGTACTAACTTCTGTACACTACTATAGGTTTATCACAGTATACAAACTTCTGCGCACTACTGTATGTTTATGTCAGTATACCAACTTCTGTACACTACTATATGTTTATGACAGTTTATTAACTTCTGTACACTACTATAGGTTTATGACAGTGTACCAACTTCTGTACACTACTATATGTTTTAAACAGTGTACCAACATTTGTACACTACTATAGGTTTAAGATACTATACTAATTTATGTACAATACTATATGTTTATGACAGTGTACCAACTTTTGTACACTACTATAAGTTTATGACAGTGTACCAACTTTTGTACACTACTATAAGTTTATGACAGTGTACCAACTTCTGTACACTACAATACGTTTATGACAGTGTACCAACTTCTGTACACTAATATATCTTTGTCAGTATACCAACTTCTGTACACTACTATAGGTTTATGACAGTGTACCAACTTCTGTACACTACTATTTGTTTATGACAGTGTACCAACTTCTGTACACTACTATTTGTTTATGACAGTGTACCAACTTCTGTACACTACTATATGTTTGTGACAGTGTACCAACTTCTGTGCACTACTCTATGTTTATGACAGTGTACCAACTTCTGTACACTACCATAGGTTTGTGACAGTATACCAACTTCTTTACACTACTATAGGTTTATGACAGTATACCAACTTCTGTACACTACTATAGGTTTATGACAGTATACCAACTTCTGTACACTACTATAGGTTTATGATAGTACACCAACTTCTGTGCACTACTCTATGTTTATGACAGTGTACCAACTTCTGTACACTACCATAGGTTTATGACAGTGTACCAATTTCTGTGCACGAGTTTATGTTTATGACAGTGTACCAACTTCTGTAAACAACCATAGGTTTATGACAGTGTACCAACTTCTGTACACTACTATAGGTTTATGACAGTATACCAACTTCTGTACACTACTATAACTTTATTATAGTATACCAACTTCTGTTCACTACTATTGGTTTATGATAGTATACCAACTTCTGTACAATACAAAAAGTTTATGATAGTTTACCAACTTCTGTACACTACTATACATTTATGATAGTATACCAACTTCTGTACACTACTATATGTTTATGATAGTATACCAACTTCTGTACACTACGATATGTTTATGACAGTGTACCAACTTCTGTACACTACTATAGGTTTATGACTGTATTCCAACTTCTGTACACTACTATAGGTTTATGATATTATACCAATTTCTGTACACTACTATAGGTTTATGATAGTATACCAACTTCTGTACACTACTATAGGTTTATGATAGTATACCAACTTCTGTACACTACTATAGGTTTATGACAGTATACCAACTTCTGTACACTACTATAGGTTTATGATAGTATACCAACTTCTGTACACTACTATAGGTTTATGATAGTATACCAACTTCTGTACACTACTATAGGTTTAATATAGTATAACAACTTTTCTACACTACTATATGTTTATGATAGTGTACAAACTTCTGTACACTACTATAGGTTTAAGACAGTGTACCAACTTCTGTGCACTACTATTGGTTTATGACAGTAAAAACTTCTGTACACTACTATAGGTTTAGGACAGTGTACCAACTTCTGTACACTACTATATTTTTATGACAGTATGCCAACTTCTGTACACTACTATTGGTTTATGACAGTGAAACAACTTCTGTACACTACTATAGGTTTAAGATACTATACAAATTTATGTGCAATACTATATATTTATGACAGTGTACCAACTTTTGCACACTACTATAAGTTTATGACAGTGTACCAACTTCTGTACACTACTATATGTTTATGACAGTATACCAACTTCTCTACACTACTATAGCTTTATGACAGTATACCAACTTCTGTACACTACTATAGGTTTATGACAGTATACCAACTTTACACTACTATATGTTTATGACAGTGTACCAACTTCTGTACACTACTATAAGTTTATGATAGTATACCAACTTCTGTACACAACTATAGGTTTATGATAGTATACTAACTTTTGTACACAACTATTTGTTTATGACAGTATACCAACTTCTGTACACTACTATAGGTTTATGACAGTATACCAACTTCTGTACACTACTATAGGTTTATGACAGTATACCAATTTCTGTTCACTACTATAGGTTTATGACAGTGTACCAACTTCTGTACACTACTACATGTTTATGACAGTATACCAACTTCTCTCCACTACTATGGGTTTATGACAGTGTACCAACTTCTGTACACAACTATATTTTTATGACAGTGAACCAACTTCTGTAAACTACTATAGGTTTATGACAGTGTACCATCTTCTGTAAACTACTATAGGTTTATTACAGTGTGCTAACTTCTGTACACTACTATAGGTTTATCACAGTATATCAACTTCTGTACACCACTATAGGTTTATGATAGTACACCAACTTCTGTGCACTACTCTATGTTTATGACAGTGTACCAACTTCTGTACACTACTATAGGTTTATGACAGTGTACCAAGTTCTGTAGACTACTATATCTTTATGTCAGTATACCAACTTCTGTACACTACTATGGGTTTATGACAGAATACCAACTTCTGTACACTACTATATGTTTATGACAGTGTACCAACTTCTGTACACTACTATATGTTTATGACAGTGTACCAACTTCTGTACACTACAATAGGTTTATGACAGTATACCAACTTCTGTACACTACTATATGTTTATGACAGTATACCAACTTCTGTACACTACTATATGTTTATGACAGTATACCAACTTCTGTACACTACTATAGGTTTATGACAGTATAACAACTTCTGTACACTACTATAGGTTTATGACAGTATACCAATTTCTGTGCACTACTTTATGTTTATGACAGTGTACCAACTTCTGTAAACAACTATAGGTTTATGACAGTGTACCAACTTCTGTACACTACTATAACTTTATTATAGTATACCAACTTCTGTTTACTACTATAGGTTTATGATAGTATACCAACTTCTGTACAATACAAAAAGTTTATGATAGTTTACCAACTTCTGTACACTACTATACGTTTATGATAGTATACCAACTTCTGTACACTACGATATGTTTATGATAGTATACCAACTTCTGTACACTACTATATGTTTATGATAGTATACCAACTTCTGTACACTACTATATGTTTATGACAGTGTTCCAACTTCTGTACACTACTATAGGTTTATGACTGTATTCCAACTTCTGTACACTACTATAGGTTTATGATATTATACCAATTTCTGTACACTACTATAGGTTTATAATAGCATACCAACTTCTGTACACTACTATAGGTTTATGATAGTATACCAACTTCTGTACACTACTATAGGTTTATGATAGTATATGAACTTCTGTACACTACTATAGGTTTATGATAGTATACCAACTTCTGTACACTACTCTAGGTTTATGATAGTATACCAACTTCTGTACACTACTATATGTTTATGATAGTGTACCAACTTCTCTACACTACTATATGTTTATGATAGTGTACCAACTTCTGTACACTACTATAGGTTTATGACAGTGTACCAACTTCTGTACACTACTATAGGTTTATGACAGTGTACCAACTTCTGTACACTACTATAGGTTTATGACAGTGTACCAACTTCTGTACACAACTATATGTTTTAAACAGTGTACCAACATTTGTACACTACTATAGGTTTAAGATACTATACTAATTTATGTACAATACTATATGTTTATGACAGTGTACCAACTTTTGTACACTACTATAAGTTTATGACAGTGTACCAACTTCTGTACACTACAATACGTTTATGACAGTGTACCAACTTCTGCACACTACTATAAGTTTATGACAGTTTACCAACTTCTGTACACTACTATATCTTTATGTCAGTAAACCAACTTCTGTACACTACTATAGGTTTATGACAGTGTACCAACTTCTGTACACTACTATATGTTTATGACAGTGTACCAACTTCTGTACACTACTATTTGTTTATGACAGTATACCAACTTCTGTACACTACTATAGGTTTATGACAGTATACCAACTTCTGTACACTACTATAGGTTTATGACAGTATACCAACTTCTGTACACTACTATAGGTTTATGACAGTGTACCAACTTCTGTACACTACTATATGTTTATGACAGTATACCAACTTCTGTCCACTACTATGGGTTTATGACAGTGTACCAACTTCTGTACACTACTATATTTTTATGACAGTGAACCAACTTCTGTAAACTACTATAGGTTTATGACAGTGTACCATCTTCTGTAAACTACTATAGGTTTATTACAGTGTGCTAACTTCTGTACACTACTATAGGTTTATGACAGTATATCAACTTCTGTACACCACTATAGGTTTATGATAGTACACCAACTTCTGTGCACTACTATATGTTTATGACAGTGTACCAACTTCTGTACACTACCATAGGTTTATGACAGTGTACCAAGTTCTGTACACTACTATATCTTTATGTCAGTATACCAACTTCTGTACACTACTATGGGTTTATGACAGAATACCAACTTCTGTACACTACTATATGTTTATGACAGTGTACCAACTTCTGTACACTACTATATGTTTATGACAGTGTACCAACTTCTGTACACTACTATAGGTTTATGATAGTATACCAACTTCTGTACACAACTATAGGTTTATGATAGTATACTAACTTTTGTACACAACTATTTGTTTATGACAGTGTACCAACTTTTGTACACTACTATAGGTTTATGATTGTATACCAACTTCTGTACACTACTATATGTTTATGACAGTATACCAACTTCTGTACACTACTATATGTTTATGACAGTATACCAACTTCTGTACACTACTATATGTTTATGACAGTATACCAACTTCTGTACACTACTATAGGTTTATGACAGTATAACAACTTCTGTACACTACTATAGGTTTATGACAGTATACCAACTTCTGTGCACTATTTTATGTTTATGACAGTGTACCAACTTCTGTAAACAACCATAGGTTTATGACAGTGTACCAACTTCTGTACACTACTATAACTTTATTATAGTATACCAACTTCTGTTCACTACTATAGGTTTATGATAGTATACCAACTTCTGTACAATACAAAAAGTTTATGATAGTTTACCAACTTCTGTACACTACGATATGTTTATGATAGTATACCAACTTCTGTACACTACGATATGTTTATGATAGTATACCAACTTCTGTACACTACGATATGTTTATGACAGTGTTCCAACTTCTGTACACTACTATAGGTTTATGACTGTATTCCAACTTCTGTACACTACTATAGGTTTATGATATTATACCAATTTCTGTACACTACTATAGGTTTATAATAGCATACCAACGTCTGTACACTACTACAGGTTTATGATAGTATACCAACTTCTGTACACTACTGTAGGTTTATGATAGTATATGAACTTCTGTACAGTACTATAGGTTTATGATAGTATACCAACTTCTGTACACTATTCTAGGTTTATGATAGTATAACAACTTCTGTACACTACTATAGGTTTATTATATTATACCAACTTCTCTACACTACTATATGTTTATGATAGTGTACCAACTTCTGTACACTACTATGGGTTTATGACAGTGTACCAACTTCTGTACACAACTATATTTTTGTGACAGTGAACCAACTTCTGTAAACTACTATAGGTTTATGACAGTGTACCATCTTCTGTAAACTACTATAGGTTTATTACAGTGTGCTAACTTCTGTACACTACTATAGGTTTATGACAGTACACCAACTTATCTACACAACTATATGTTTATGATAGTATACCAACTTCTATACACTACTATAGGTTTAGGACAGTGTACCAACTTCTCTACATTAGTATAGGTTTATGATAGTATACCAATTTCTGTACACTACTATAGGTTTATGACAGTTTACCAACTTCTGTACACTACTTTAGGTTTATGACAGTATATCTACTTCTGTACACTACAATAGGTTTATGACAGTATACCGACTTCTATACACTACTATATGTTTATGACAGTGTACCAACTTCTGTACACTACTATAGGTTTATGACAGTGTACCAACTTCTATACACTACTACAGGTTTATGACAGTGTACCAACTTCTGTACACAACTATATGTTTTAAACAGTGTACCAACATTTGTACACTACTATAGGTTTAAGATACTATACTAATTTATGTACAATACTATATGTTTATGACAGTGTACCAACTTCTGCACACTACTATAAGTTTATGACAGTTTACCAACTTCTGTACACTACTATATCTTTATGTCAGTAAACCAACTTCTGTACACTACTTTAGGTTTATGACAGTGTACCAACTTCTGTACACTACTATATGTTTATGACAGTGTACCAACTTCTGTACACTACTATTTCTTTATGACAGTGTACCAACTTCTGTACACTACTATATGTTTATGATAGTATACCAATTTCTGTACATTACTATAGGTTTATGACAGTATACCAACTTCTGTACACTACTATAGGTTTATGACAGTATACCAAATTCTGTACAATACTATAGGTTTATGACAGTATACCAACTTCTGTACACTACTATAGGTTTATGATAGTACACCAACTTCTGTGCACTACTCTATGTTTATGACAGTGTACCAACTTCTGTACACTACCATAGGTTTATGACAGTGTACCAAGTTCTGTAGACTACTATATCTTTATGTCAGTATACCAACTTCTGTACACTACTATAGGTTTATGACAGAATACCAACTTCTGTACACTACTATAGGTTTATGACAGTGTACCAACTTCTGTACACTACTATATGTTTATGACAGTGTACCAACTTCTGTACACTACTATAGGTTTATGATTGTATACCAACTTCTGTACACTACTATATGTTTATGACAGTATACCAACTTCTGTACACTACTATATGTTTATGACAGTATACCAACTTCTGTACACTACTATATGTTTATGACAGTATACCAACTTTTGTGCACAACTCTTTGTTTATGACAGTGTACCAACTTTTGTACACTACTATAGGTTTATGATTGTATACCAACTTCTGTACACTACTATATGTTTATGACAGTATACCAACTTCTGTACACTACTATATGTTTATGACAGTATACCAACTTCTGTACACTACTATATGTTTATGACAGTATACCAACTTCTGTACACTACTATAGGTTTATAACAGTATAACAACTTCTGTACACTACTACAGGTTTATGACAGTATACCAATTTCTGTGCACGATTTTATGTTTATGACAGTGTACCAACTTCTGTAAACAACCATAGGTTTATGACAGTGTACCAACTTCTGTACACTACTATAACTTTATTATAGTATACCAACTTCTGTTTACTACTATAGGTTTATGATAGTATACCAACTTCTGTACAATACAAAAAGTTTATGATAGTTTACCAACTTCTGTACACTACTATACGTTTATGATAGTATACCAACTTCTGTACACTACGATATGTTTATGATAGTATACCAACTTCTGTACACTACTATATGTTTATGATAGTATACCAACTTCTGTACACTACGATATGTTTATGACAGTGTTCCAACTTCTGTACACTACTGTAGGTTTATGACTGTATTCCAACTTCTGTCCACTACTATAGGTTTATGATATTATACCAATTTCTGTACACTACTATAGGTTTATAATAGCATACCAACGTCTGTACCCTACTACAGGTTTATGATAGTATACCAACTTCTGTACACTACTGTAGGTTTATGATAGTATATGAACTTCTGTACAGTACTATAGGTTTATGATAGTATACCAACTTCTGTACACTACTCTAGGTTTATGATAGTATACCAACTTCTGTACTGTACTATATGTTTATGATAGTGTACCAACTTCTCTACACTACTATATGTTTATGATAGTGTACCAACTTCTGTACACTACTATAGGTTTATGACAGTGTACCAACTTCTGTACACTACTACAGGTTTATGACAGTGTACCAACTTCTATACACTACTACAGGTTTATGACAGTGTACCAACTTCTGTACACAACTATATGTTTTAAACAGTGTACCAACATTTGTACACTACTATAGGTTTAAGATACTATACTAATTTATGTACAATACTATATGTTTATGACAGTGTACCAACTTTTGTACACTACTATAAGTTTATGACAGTGTACCAACTTCTGTACACTACAATACGTTTATGACAGTGTACCAACTTCTGCACACTACTATAAGTTTATGACAGTTTACCAACTTCTGTACACTACTATATCTTTATGTCAGTAAACCAACTTCTGTACACTACTTTAGGTTTATGACAGTGTACCAACTTCTGTACACTACTATATGTTTATGACAGTGTACCAACTTCTGTACACTACTATTTCTTTATGACAGTGTACCAACTTCTGTACACTACTATATGTTTATGATAGTATACCAATTTCTGTACATTACTATAGGTTTATGACAGTATACCAACTTCTGTACACTACTATAGGTTTATGACAGTATACCAAATTCTGTACAATACTATAGGTTTATGACAGTATACCAACTTCTGTACACTACTATAGGTTTATGATAGTACACCAACTTCTGTGCACTACTCTATGTTTATGACAGTGTACCAACTTCTGTACACTACCATAGGTTTATGACAGTGTACCAAGTTCTGTAGACTACTATATCTTTATGTCAGTATACCAACTTCTGTACACTACTATAGGTTTATGACAGAATACCAACTTCTGTACACTACTATAGGTTTATGACAGTGTACCAACTTCTGTACACTACTATATGTTTATGACAGTGTACCAACTTCTGTACACTACAATAGGTTTATGATTGTATACCAACTTCTGTACACTACTATATGTTTATGACAGTATACCAACTTCTGTACACTACTATATGTTTATGACAGTATACCAACTTCTGTACACTACTATATGTTTATGACAGTATACCAACTTTTGTGCACAACTCTTTGTTTATGACAGTGTACCAACTTTTGTACACTACTATAGGTTTATGATTGTATACCAACTTCTGTACACTACTATATGTTTATGACAGTATACCAACTTCTGTACACTACTATATGTTTATGACAGTATACCAACTTCTGTACACTACTATATGTTTATGACAGTATACCAACTTCTGTACACTACTATAGGTTTATAACAGTATAACAACTTCTGTACACTACTACAGGTTTATGACAGTATACCAATTTCTGTGCACGATTTTATGTTTATGACAGTGTACCAACTTCTGTAAACAACCATAGGTTTATGACAGTGTACCAACTTCTGTACACTACTATAACTTTATTATAGTATACCAACTTCTGTTTACTACTATAGGTTTATGATAGTATACCAACTTCTGTACAATACAAAAGTTTATGATAGTTTACCAACTTCTGTACACTACTATACGTTTATGATAGTATACCAACTTCTGTACACTACGATATGTTTATGATAGTATACCAACTTCTGTACACTACGATATGTTTATGATAGTATACCAACTTCTGTACACTACGATATGTTTATGACAGTGTTCCAACTTCTGTACACTACTGTAGGTTTATGACTGTATTCCAACTTCTGTCCACTACTATAGGTTTATGATATTATACCAATTTCTGTACACTACTATAGGTTTATAATAGCATACCAACGTCTGTACCCTACTACAGGTTTATGATAGTATACCAACTTCTGTACACTACTGTAGGTTTATGATAGTATATGAACTTCTGTACAGTACTATAGGTTTATGATAGTATACCAACTTCTGTACACTACTCTAGGTTTATGATAGTATACCAACTTCTGTACTGTACTATATGTTTATGATAGTGTACCAACTTCTCTACACTACTATATGTTTATGATAGTGTACCAACTTCTGTACACTACTATAGGTTTATGACAGTGTACCAACTTCTGTACACTACTATAGGTTTATGATAGTATACCAACTTCTGTACACTACTCTATTTTTATGACAGTATACCAACTTCTGTACACTACGATATGTTTATGATAGTATACCAACTTTTTTACACTACTTTTTGTTTATAACAGTGTACCAACTTCTGTACACTACTATAGTTTTATGATAGTCTGCTAACTTCTGTACACTACTATAAGTTTATGACAGTGTACCAGCTTTTGTACACTACTATAAGTTTATGACAGTGTACTCACTTCTGTACACTAGTGTAGGTTTATGACAGTGGATAGCCATTGTTTTACAAGTGTTTGTGCAAAAGTAAAATCAAGTAATTAGAGCATTTGAAGACATTGCAGGTAAAACTGTTAAAATATATAAAAAGGTCTAGAAAAGTCATTTTACAGTAAACAGAGGTAGAAAATGTTTACTTTCTTTGATGATGTTAATGTCTTTGAGTTTGAATGTGAACCTTACATGACCTCCTGACATCGAATTTAACCTTTTTTCTGTAAAACTTAAGGCACTATGTATGTGAAATATACGAGGAATAAATTGATACTGTACACCATTAACCTTGTAATTTAAAATATTTTGAAGTGAAGTATAATCCACAGCATCCCTTATGTGTTGGACACTTTAACATTAGGTTATATATATACACACACACATACATACAGATGTAAAAGTGGCTGGTATGGGTAGAGAAAGAAAACATTATACACACACACCTAGACAAAAAGCAAAATCAACTAACAAAAGTAAATATATCCCACGAATTAAAAAATTCACGAAACCACAGCATCTCTTATGTGTTGGACACTTTAACATTAGGTTATATATATACACACACACATATACATAAAGATGTAAAAGTGGCTGGTATGGGTAGAGAAAGAACTATGCTCACCAGATGAAATTAACGATGAATTAGACAAAATAAAACAATACTTCATCAACATCAATAAGTTTCCTCCACAAACCGTAGAAAACATTATACGCACACACCTATACAAAAAGCAAAATCAACTAACAAAAGTAAATATATCCCACAAATTAAAAAAATCATGAAACCGTATACTGCTGCATACCATATATTCCTGACATTAGCAGACAAATAACCAACCTTTGGCAAAAACTAATAACAAAATATGGCATTCCAGTTAATACCAACTTTATTCAAAAACCAGGCACAAAACTAAAGTTTATACTGTGTAAAACCTACACTGACAAACACCACACCAACATTATTTATAAAATGCAATGTGATAACTGCCACGACTTCTATATTGGAGAAAGAAGTAGAAAAATGGAAACCAGATTCAAAGAACACAAAAAGTCGCCTTCACGTGTTTTTGAACACTGCAAATCAAATAAATACAACATAACCATAGAAAACACCCAAATACTAAACAAAGAAACAAACATAAACAAATGCAAAATTAAAAAAGTCTTACTTATACAACAACTCAAGCCCAAAATAAACCAACACAAAGGAACACCTTCATACCTATATTAATAAATATAATCCAACATCTAAGCACACCCTCTACTTTCCTACATTCATTTACACAACTGTCTTCAAACTTGTGGTCAGCTATCGGTCAGTTACCTCTTTCTTTCTTTGTGAACCTGACGATGACCAAAGGTCAAAACGTTGTTCGCTCCTCTACATAAAAAATTTCTCAACCCAAACGAGCCGTTTTTACATATATAATTTTCTCTACAAATGGGTTTTCTCGTCATCACGGATTACTATAACATTAGACTTAAAATGATTCAGAGTTTTCTTGCTTACTTAGTGTCACCACTAGGTAATGTTGTTCTTTAGTATGACCTTGTACACTCAATTTGTTTTTGTGTTATATAAAACATAATTAAGAATTAGGTTTCATTATTACAACTCACATAAACAACTAACAGAAGTGGAGAAACAGCTGGAGAGGCAAACACCTGCACCGTACAGGTCCTACGGAGAGAGTTCGCCCAATATTTTTCAGCACGATGAAGAAGGAGATTATCCCGTAACTGAACAAGGTATCTGCTCAGAATATTACTCAGGAGACTGTATTTGATCTGAAGTGTACTTCTCAGTATACAGCAATAAATTAATTTTTGTCTCTCGTTGTCATTTTAAAATTGTAATCAAATTCCCCGGATTAGTTTAAAGCCATAGCCAGTTACAGAGTATTTCATAAGGTTTATTACTAAAGTTTCTGTATTTCCATTTCTTACTGTGTATTTTGTGTGAACTGTAGTTATTGATATTTGATAAGGTTTATTACTAAAGTTTCTGTATTTCCATTTCTTACTGTGTATTTTGTGTGAACTGTAGTTATTGATATTTGATAAGGTTTATTACTAAAGTTTCTGTATTTCCATTTCTTACTGTGTATTTTGTGTGAACTGTAGTTATTGATATTTGATAAGGTTTATTACTAAAGTTTCTGTATTTCCATTTCTTACTGTGTATTTTGTGTGAACTGTAGTTATTGATATTTGATAAGGTTTATTACTAAAGTTTCTGTATTTCCATTTCTTACTGTGTATTTTGTGTGAACTGTAGTTATTGATATTTGATAAGGTTTATTACTAAAGTTTCTGTATTTCCATTTCTTACTGTGTATTTTGTGTGAACTGTAGTTATTGATATTTGATAAGGTTTATTACTAAAGTTTCTGTATTTCCATTTCTTACTGTGTATTTTGTGTGAACTGTAGTTATTGATATTTGATAAGGTTTATTACTAAAGTTTCTGTATTTCCATTTCTTACTGTGTATTTTGTGTGAACTGTAGTTATTGATATTTGATAAGGTTTATTACTAAAGTTTCTGTATTTCCATTTCTTACTATGTATTTTGTGTGAACTATAGTAATTGATAAGGTTTATTACTAAAGTTTCTGTATTTCCATTTCTTACTGTGTAATTTGTGTGAACTGTAGTTATTGATAATTGATAAGGTTTATTACTAAAGTTTCTGTATTTCCATTTCTTACTGTGTATTTTGTGTGAACTGTAGTTATTGATAATTGATAAGATTTATTACTAAAGTTTCTGTATTTCCATTTCTTACTGTGTAATTTGTGTGAACTGTAGTTATTGATAATTGATAAGGTTTATTACTAAAGTTTCTGTATTTCCATTTCTTACTGTGTAATTTGTGTGAACTGTAGTAATTGATAAGGTTTATTACTAAAGTTTCTGTATTTCCATTTCTTACTGTGTATTTTGTGTGAACTGTAGTTATTGATAATTGATAAGGTTCATTACTAAAGATTCTGTATTTCCATTTCTTACTGTGTATTTTGTGTGAACTATTGTAATTGATAATTGATAAGGTTTATTACTAAAGTTTCTGTATTTCCATTTCTTACTGTGTATTTTGTGTGAACTGTAGTTATTGATATTTGATAAGGTTTATTACTAAAGTTTCTGTATTTCCATTTCTTACTGTGTATTTTGTGTGAACTGTAGTTATTGATATTTGATAAGGTTTATTACTAAAGTTTCTGTATTTCCATTTCTTACTCTGTATTTTGTGTGAACTATAGTAATTGATAAGGTTTATTACTAAAGTTTCTGTATTTCCATTTCTTACTGTGTAATTTGTGTGAACTGTAGTTATTGATAATTGATAAGGTTTATTACTAAAGTTTCTGTATTTCCATTTCTTACTGTGTAATTTGTGTGAACTGTAGTAATTGATAAGGTTTATTACTAAAGTTTCTGTATTTCCATTTCTTACTGTGTATTTTGTGTGAACTATTGTAATTGATAATTGATAAGGTTTATTACTAAAGTTTCTGTATTTCCATTTCTTACTGTGTATTTTGTGTGAACTGTAGTTATTGATATTTGATAAGGTTTATTACTAAAGTTTCTGTATTTCCATTTCTTACTGCATGTATTTTGTGTGAACTATAGTAATTGATAAGGTTTATTACTAAAGTTTCTGTATTTCCATTTCTTACTGTGTAATTTGTGTGAACTGTAGTTATTGATAATTGATAAGGTTTATTACTAAAGTTTCTGTATTTCCATTTCTTACTGTGTATTTTGTGTGAACTGTAGTTATTGATAATTGATAAGATTTATTACTAAAGTTTCTGTATTTCCATTTCTTACTGTGTAATTTGTGTGAACTGTAGTTATTGATAATTGATAAGGTTTATTACTAAAGTTTCTGTATTTCCATTTCTTACTGTGTAATTTGTGTGAACTGTAGTAATTGATAAGGTTTATTACTAAAGTTTCTGTATTTCCATTTCTTACTGTGTATTTTGTGTGAACTGTAGTTATTGATAATTGATAAGGTTCATTACTAAAGATTCTGTATTTCCATTTCTTACTCTGTATTTTGTGTGAACTGTAGTTATTGATATTTGATAAGGTTTATTACTAAAGTTTCTGTATTTCCATTTCTTACTGTGTATTTTGTGTGAACTGTAGTTATTGATAATTGATAAGGTTTATTACTAAAGTTTCTGTATTTCCATTTCTTACTGTGTATTTTGTGTGAACTGTAGTTATTGATATTTGATAAGGTTTATTACTAGAGTTTCTGTATTTCCATTTCTTACTGTGTATTTTGTGTGAACTGTAGTTATTGATATTTGATAAGGTTTATTACTAAAGTTTCTGTATTTCCATTTCTTACTGTGTAATTTGTGTGAACTGTAGTAATTGATAAGGTTTATTACTAAAGTTTCTGTATTTCCATTTCTTACTGTGCATTTTGTGTGAACTGTAGTTATTGATAATTGATAAGGTTCATTACTAAAGATTCTGTATTTCCATTTCTTACTGTGTATTTTGTGTGAACTGTAGTTATTGATATTTGATAAGGTTTATTACTAAAGTTTCTGTATTTCCATTTCTTACTGTGTATTTTGTGTGAACTGTAGTTATTGATAATTGATAAGGTTTATTACTAAAGTTTCTGTATTTCCATTTCTTACTGTGTATTTTGTGTGAACTGTAGTTATTGATATTTGATAAGGTTTATTACTAAAGTTTCTGTATTTCCATTTCTTACTGTGTATTTTGTGTGAACTGTAGTTATTGATATTTGATAAGGTTTATTACTAAAGTTTCTGTATTTCCATTTCTTACTGCGTATTTTGTGTGAACTATAGTAATTGATAAGGTTTATTACTAAAGTTTCTGTATTTCCATTTCTTACTGTGTAATTTGTGTGAACTGTAGTTATTGATAATTGATAAGGTTTATTACTAAAGTTTCTGTATTTCCATTTCTTACTGTGTAATTTGTGTGAACTGTAGTAATTGATAAGGTTTATTACTAAAGTTTCTGTATTTCCATTTCTTACTGTGTATTTTGTGTGAACTATTGTAATTGATAATTGATAAGGTTTATTACTAAAGTTTCTGTATTTCCATTTCTTACTGTGTATTTTGTGTGAACTGTAGTTATTGATATTTGATAAGGTTTATTACTAAAGTTTCTGTATTTCCATTTCTTACTGCGTATTTTGTGTGAACTATAGTAATTGATAAGGTTTATTACTAAAGTTTCTGTATTTCCATTTCTTACTGTGTAATTTGTGTGAACTGTAGTTATTGATAATTGATAAGGTTTATTACTAAAGTTTCTGTATTTCCATTTCTTACTGTGTATTTTGTGTGAACTATAGTAATTGATAAGGTTTATTACTAAAGTTTCTGTATTTCCATTTCTTACTGTGTATTTTGTGTGAACTGTAGTTATTGATATTTGATAAGGTTTATTACTAAAGTTTCTGTATTTCCATTTCTTACTATGTATTTTGTGTGAACTATAGTAATTGATAAGGTTTATTACTAAAGTTTCTGTATTTCCATTTCTTACTGTGTAATTTGTGTGAACTGTAGTTATTGATAATTGATAAGGTTTATTACTAAAGTTTCTGTATTTCCATTTCTTACTGTGTATTTTGTGTGAACTGTAGTTATTGATAATTGATAAGATTTATTACTAAAGTTTCTGTATTTCCATTTCTTACTGTGTAATTTGTGTGAATTGTAGTTATTGATAATTGATAAGGTTTATTACTAAAGTTTCTGTATTTCCATTTCTTACTGTGTAATTTGTGTGAACTGTAGTAATTGATAAGGTTTATTACTAAAGTTTCTGTATTTCCATTTCTTACTGTGTATTTTGTGTGAACTGTAGTTATTGATAATTGATAAGGTTCATTACTAAAGATTCTGTATTTCCATTTCTTACTGTGTATTTTGTGTGAACTATTGTAATTGATAATTGATAAGGTTTATTACTAAAGTTTCTGTATTTCCATTTCTTACTCTGTATTTTGTGTGAACTGTAGTTATTGATATTTGATAAGGTTTATTACTAAAGTTTCTGTATTTCCATTTCTTACTGTGTATTTTGTGTGAACTGTAGTTATTGATATTTGATAAGGTTTATTACTAAAGTTTCTGTATTTCCATTTCTTACTCATATTTTGTGTGAACTATAGTAATTGATAAGGTTTATTACTAAAGTTTCTGTATTTCCATTTCTTACTGTGTAATTTGTGTGAACTGTAGTTATTGATAATTGATAAGGTTTATTACTAAAGTTTCTGTATTTCCATTTCTTACTGTGTAATTTGTGTGAACTGTAGTAATTGATAAGGTTTATTACTAAAGTTTCTGTATTTCCATTTCTTACTGTGTATTTTGTGTGAACTATTGTAATTGATAATTGATAAGGTTTATTACTAAAGTTTCTGTATTTCCATTTCTTACTGTGTATTTTGTGTGAACTATTGTAATTGATAATTGATAAGGTTTATTACTAAAGTTTCTGTATTTCCATTTCTTACTGTGTATTTTGTGTGAACTGTAGTTATTGATATTTGATAAGGTTTATTACTAAAGTTTCTGTATTTCCATTTCTTACTGCGTATTTTGTGTGAACTATAGTAATTGATAAGGTTTATTACTAAAGTTTCTGTATTTCCATTTCTTACTGTGTAATTTGTGTGAACTGTAGTTATTGATAATTGATAAGGTTTATTACTAAAGTTTCTGTATTTCCATTTCTTACTGTGTATTTTGTGTGAACTGTAGTTATTGATAATTGATAAGATTTATTACTAAAGTTTCTGTATTTCCATTTCTTACTGTGTAATTTGTGTGAACTGTAGTTATTGATAATTGATAAGGTTTATTACTAAAGTTTCTGTATTTCCATTTCTTACTGTGTAATTTGTGTGAACTGTAGTAATTGATAAGGTTTATTACTAAAGTTTCTGTATTTCCATTTCTTACTGTGTATTTTGTGTGAACTGTAGTTATTGATAATTGATAAGGTTCATTACTAAAGATTCTGTATTTCCATTTCTTACTCTGTATTTTGTGTGAACTGTAGTTATTGATATTTGATAAGGTTTATTACTAAAGTTTCTGTATTTCCATTTCTTACTGTGTATTTTGTGTGAACTGTAGTTATTGATAATTGATAAGGTTTATTACTAAAGTTTCTGTATTTCCATTTCTTACTGTGTATTTTGTGTGAACTGTAGTTATTGATATTTGATAAGGTTTATTACTAGAGTTTCTGTATTTCCATTTCTTACTGTGTATTTTGTGTGAACTGTAGTTATTGATATTTGATAAGGTTTATTACTAAAGTTTCTGTATTTCCATTTCTTACTGTGTAATTTGTGTGAACTGTAGTAATTGATAAGGTTTATTACTAAAGTTTCTGTATTTCCATTTCTTACTGTGTATTTTGTGTGAACTGTAGTTATTGATAATTGATAAGGTTCATTACTAAAGATTCTGTATTTCCATTTCTTACTGTGTATTTTGTGTGAACTGTAGTTATTGATATTTGATAAGGTTTATTATTAAAGTTTCTGTATTTCCATTTCTTACTGTGTATTTTGTGTGAACTGTAGTTATTGATAATTGATAAGGTTTATTACTAAAGTTTCTGTATTTCCATTTCTTACTGTGTATTTTGTGTGAACTGTAGTTATTGATATTTGATAAGGTTTATTACTAAAGTTTCTGTATTTCCATTTCTTACTGTGTATTTTGTGTGAACTGTAGTTATTGATATTTGATAAGGTTTATTACTAAAGTTTCTGTATTTCCATTTCTTACTGTGTATTTTGTGTGAACTGTAGTTATTGATAATTGATAAGGTTTATTACTAAAGTTTCTGTATTTCCATTTCTTACTGTGTATTTTGTGTGAACTGTAGTTATTGATATTTGATAAGGTTTATTACTAAAGTTTCTGTATTTCCATTTCTTACTCAAGTATTTTGTGTGAACTATAGTAATTGATAAGGTTTATTACTAAAGTTTCTGTATTTCCATTTCTTACTGTGTAATTTGTGTGAACTGTAGTTATTGATAATTGATAAGGTTTATTACTAAAGTTTCTGTATTTCCATTTCTTACTGTGTAATTTGTGTGAACTGTAGTTATTGATAATTGATAATTGATAAGGTTTATTACTAAAGTTTCTGTATTTCCATTTCTTACTGTGTAATTTGTGTGAACTGTAGTAATTGATAAGGTTTATTACTAAAGTTTCTGTATTTCCATTTCTTACTGTGTATTTTGTGTGAACTGTAGTTATTGATAATTGATAAGGTTCATTACTAAAGATTCTGTATTTCCATTTCTTACTGTGTATTTTGTGTGAACTATTGTAATTGATAATTGATAAGGTTTATTACTAAAGTTTCTGTATTTCCATTTCTTACTGTGTATTTTGTGTGAACTGTAGTTATTGATATTTGATAAGGTTTATTACTAAAGTTTCTGTATTTCCATTTCTTACTGTGTATTTTGTGTGAACTGTAGTTATTGATAATTGATAAGGTTTATTACTAAAGTTTCTGTATTTCCATTTCTTACTGTGTATTTTGTGTGAACTGTAGTTATTGATATTTGATAAGGTTTATTACTAAAGTTTCTGTATTTCCATTTCTTACTGCGTATTTTGTGTGAACTATAGTAATTGATAAGGTTTATTACTAAAGTTTCTGTATTTCCATTTCTTACTGTGTAATTTGTGTGAACTGTAGTTATTGATAATTGATAAGGTTTATTACTAAAGTTTCTGTATTTCCATTTCTTACTGTGTAATTTGTGTGAACTGTAGTTATTGATAATTGATAATTGATAAGGTTTATTACTAAAGTTTCTGTATTTCCATTTCTTACTGTGTAATTTGTGTGAACTGTAGTAATTGATAAGGTTTATTACTAAAGTTTCTGTATTTCCATTTCTTACTGTGTATTTTGTGTGAACTGTAGTTATTGATAATTGATAAGGTTCATTACTAAAGATTCTGTATTTCCATTTCTTACTGTGTATTTTGTGTGAACTATTGTAATTGATAATTGATAAGGTTTATTACTAAAGTTTCTGTATTTCCATTTCTTACTGTGTATTTTGTGTGAACTGTAGTTATTGATATTTGATAAGGTTTATTACTAAAGTTTCTGTATTTCCATTTCTTACTGTGTATTTTGTGTGAACTGTAGTTATTGATAATTGATAAGGTTTATTACTAAAGTTTCTGTATTTCCATTTCTTACTGTGTATTTTGTGTGAACTGTAGTTATTGATATTTGATAAGGTTTATTACTAAAGTTTCTGTATTTCCATTTCTTACTGTGTAATTTGTGTGAACTGTAGTAATTGATAAGGTTTATTACTAAAGTTTCTGTATTTCCATTTCTTACTGTGTATTTTGTGTGAACTGTAGTTATTGATAATTGATAAGGTTCATTACTAAAGATTCTGTATTTCCATTTCTTACTGTGTATTTTGTGTGAACTGTAGTTATTGATATTTGATAAGGTTTATTACTAAAGTTTCTGTATTTCCATTTCTTACTGTGTATTTTGTGTGAACTGTAGTTATTGATAATTGATAAGGTTTATTACTAAAGATTCTGTATTTCCATTTCTTACTGTGTATTTTGTGTGAACTGTAGTAATTGAAATACTTTTAAGTTTTAATTTCATTTGATTTTCTGAGTGTTTGAAAGGAATTTAAAAAAAAAAAAAGATACTTAAGCATTTTGGAAATACAGAACTAGGTAACAGAATAGATTTTCTGTAAGCATTTACAGAAATTCTGGTGCAAATTTCATAAAGTATGTAGAATTCTAGAAAATATTATTTGATTTTTTAAGTTTTTTAGTAATTATTTTATATAGCTGGTGTGAATTTTGTATGTAATGTTGAAAAATATTCTTTCTAGTATGAATGACAGACATAAAAATTTTAAATGTGGTAAAAGTGACCAGATTAAGAGTTGGTGTAATACCTTAAACCTTAAGTGGGTTTTTATTCATATATACTAAGTTAAAAGCTTCATTCATTGTGTAAACTTTTTTTAGATTTATTATATAATAGGTGTTTTACAGAAAAATAATTTGTTCCTACATAGCATGATAAGCTTAATGGTGTTTTTATAAGTTAATAAAATATACTGCCTAAAGAAAGAATGCCTTGCTACGAAGCTATAATTACTTTATTAGTTTTAAGTTTCCTGCCATCTAAATATTTTTAACTATTGGGAGTCAAAATTAACGAAAGCTTTAGAAAAAAATTGAAAGTGTTTTTTTGTCATGAATGTGTGTACTTAATCATGAAAATGTCTAATGATAATAGTCTGAAACCACTAAGTTCCAGAAACACATAACTTACATTGTTGTTTCTCTGAACAAAAATGGGCTGGTAATGTTATTTATTTTTTAAATTTTAATAAGGTTCATACATACTCTTAGGCACTAAGATAAAAAATGAAAGGTACATTTAAGAAAATGTAATTACCTTTTTAAGGCTGTACATTATACTGTTCATTTTTAGTTAATCACCTCTTTCTATTAGGTTGTCATAGTGGAGGTTCATCCAAACAACAGACCATTATCTCCACTAGATCTACTTTGGTTCAACTTCGAAGACATGGCCCTCGGAGTAAGCAGGCACCCATACCACCGAAGAGGACCAGCACTTTTCGAGATAGTGTCTATCAAGACAAAATGTATGGAACAATCGGAGGACAGGAAACTAGTAATAAAAATATTCTCAATAACAGTGGTGAGAGAGCCTTTGAGACTAACAACAGGAAAGTTCAGGAGATGAACAGCAATGAAGTAGGCGATGGTGAATTAAGAGAGCGAACTCCTGATACTGAGGAGTCTGACACTCACACAGCAGCTTCAGTTGCCAGTGTTCCAGCAATGTCCCTAAACCAGCAACATTCTCAGCAAAAATTGAAAAAAGCAAGGACCTATCCTCCTAATATTCAGCAACATAATAATTCAAAAGAAAATAGTTCTTCAAATAAAGCAAGAGAACCCAAGAAGGTACAGGTTGCAGCTCTAGAAGTTCAAAATGTGAAACGAGCCATTAATCGATATGGCACTCTTCCAAAGGGAGCAAGGATTGGTGCATATTTAGATTCGCTAAGGGAGCATGGTCTTCATACTGGAGCTAAGTATCCGGAGCCAGTTGTTGAAAGTGAACCACAAGCTTTCAGTGATATAGGATGGGAAAGTGCTACTTTAGATCAACTTTCCCAGAAACAGAATTTTAACAACATAAATAATACTCATAAAGGAGAAACTGGAAGTCACTTTTCTTCTAGATATCCTCCTCCGAAGTCGGCAAAGGCACGAATATGATGGTGTTCATCATTCACCTCATGCCTTTCTGCAAAGGCAAAAGTCAGACCTCACATACTCCAAGAATAATGACACATTTGAAACTGGATCTATTCCAGACTCTAGACACCTTAGTTCAAAGCCTGTTCCATCTCCTAGGCTTCCTAGAAGCCAAAGGGTGGATCGAAAATCCTCTCGTGAAGGAAGAATTGAAGGACCACCTTGCATTCCCCAGGAAATAAGAAATATTCATGATGTCGGTACTAACAATACTTCAAATGCTGGTGGTGAAACTGGTTTTCGAGACTATTCTGGTAGTAGTTACTCCAGGAATAATAATATTTCAGAATCCAGAAATGTTGACCCCCAGGCATTCCCATCTCCTTTCAGTTCTAATGTCTTTCGAAGGACACTTACTAAAAGGCCAAAAGAGAGACCTCCAAGTCCTCCAAAGAGTCCACTTGTAAAAAGTGGTTCAATTGATGATCAGTTAGGATGGAAACCTGAGAGGATCTTTGATCAAAGTCCATCAGAAAGTGCACATACTGTGACTCCATTAACTTGGAGTGCTAGTGTAGACAGCCCACTTCCACCAGGAAAGGTCAAAGTACCGTCAGGGAGTCCAAAGTCATCACGTAATATTGCATCTCCCCCTCCACCACCTCTTTGCCCAGAAGGTTTTCCTCCTCCTCCTGATTTTGTAAAAGATTCTGTAGAATCTTGCTCTGAACAACAGACTGTGATTGAAGTCAAAACCTCTTCAGTTGCCAAAGCATCACATAATAATCAAACCGCCAAGAACCCAGCAGCTCAGCTAGTCTCAGAACTCTTCGAGAGTCTCAAAATGAAAGCCAGAAGAAGAGCCGTAGAGATGGGAGATGCTTCTTCTCAAACCACTGAAGAAGTGGGAAGCTCTGCAGAAATATCAAAAGAGCAGTCAGCTGTTGCACTGTCTCCTAAAAAGGGCACACCTTCTCTGGAATTGCCTGTAAAGTCTGAATCTATAAATTGCTCTAAGTTAGGCTTTCAACAAGGAAATGAGCTTTCCAAGAGAATCAGCTCAATATTTGAAGCCAGCTCAAATAGGGAAAAAACAACTGGTGAATCACAGTCACAGTTTTATGTGTCCAGCAATAGACTCAAAAAAGAAGACTCAAGATAATATAGAAAAAAGTGTCAGTGGAGATCTTGGCCAAAAAAATTTAATTATATCAAAACTCAAAAGCAAGCCTCCTGATAGAGATTTGGTAGAAGTCTGCCAACCAGATAGATGTGAAGAAGAGGAAGAAAGAAGACACAGTTGTGGAAGTATAACAAGTTTGAAGAAGATCTGGGAGAAGGAGAGCTCCAAACAAGAGTCAGAGCTAAATGCTGATGGTCCATGCAGCGACAGTCCAAAAGTTGTTGCACGTCGGCCCGAATCCCTCAAAATAGAAAGAATGCAGACTTTGGAGGTTGCAGATGAAACTTTTAAAAGTGGTAACCATGAAACTGAACCTGTACAGAAAGCCTCACCAACCTATGTTAAAGAGAGTACTACATCAAAAACATTATCTCAAGCATCATTGATAGGTGAACAAACAGAGGAACTTAGTAGCCAGGAAGATCAACAGAATCTTCCAAAAAACTTCCCCTCAAAATAAAGAAATGGGAGGACAGTTATCCCCAGCAATTCCCAAACCAGCAGTTCCACTGAAACCACCAGTAAAGGGATCTCGAGCTGTCCTACCTCCAGGTACCAGACCATCAAAACAAGTAACAAGCCCCAGGTTTTCCCCGAGGAGGTATTGGGGGCTCTCCATCCTCACAGGCCGATGAAGAAACACGTGATAGCATAAGCAGCAAAGAAACTATATTGGAAATTTCTACAGCACTTGAAAATAGCATTCACTTACTGAAGACAGCTACATCTCTAAGCAGCGGAAACGTAATGCAACTGTCAGATAAAATGCAACTTTTTCGAACTTCTTGTGGCAACTATGCAGAAAGTATTCCTCCACACGGAGATTTCGCTGGGGAATTGTTAACAAAGCTAGAACGACAGGAGAACAGTTGCGCACGTGTAGCAGTAATAACAGTGCGTCCAGCTCCACACTTTTCGAAGAATTACAAAACACAGTGAGGGACTTGGTAAATATGGTCCAGAGGTGAGCAGTGTGGTCAGTATGTGTAAAAAAAACGTATATCAACTCTCACTTATACATCACGATATGTGTATGATTAGTTTTTTGATTTACTCATGGATTCCAGCATGGTCATCTAGTCGTAACTTTTGCTCATTAGTGAAACGGTGGTGAGAGAAGTTGACAAAGTTACTTATAGTTGCTTCAACTTCAGGTGAGAACTGTCATATGTATGCTTTAAGTTTGTAATTTACACATAGTCCATGAGAACCAGTCTAGAAGATTTCTAATACGTCAATTAGATCCCTTCAAGTGCTTTTGAAAATGGTGTGAAACTAACACTTGTCATGTTAACACAAATGTCATTTTTATCCATAGAAAATAGTATTGTAAAGATATATTGACAATCGAGGGGAAGTGTAAGATACGAAGTGTCGGGTATTTAATAAAAGTAGAGAAAAAAGCTATAAAGTTATTTGTTCAGGGTTTGGTACAATATTGCTTTTTATTTGCAAAGAAACTTAGGCATGTGTAAGCTGAGTCAGTCATGGTTCCTTTTATCTGTGAACAGTTGTTAACATAGTGTCACAAACGGATATATTTTGTAGTTTAAGAATTCATGAGTTTTTGTTTGTTGTTGTTTTGTTTTGTTCGGATGTAAACTTGTGTTTGGGTCATGCCTTTTCTTGATTCTGTTTAGTACATTTCCAGACTAAAGCTATGTTAAATCCCACTTAACTTTCATTGTGAGTTAATGCTGGTCATAAGGGAAACCCTGTTCTACATTTTATGGTTAAAAAAGTATTTAAGAATTGAGTGTTTACTCGTGGTTCTGTTCGCTGTAGCCTGTAGCTGTTTTTTTCCCTTATAAACAGACACGTGGATGTATTGTATCTGTGTATTTAACTTGGTTAAATTAATCTGGTGCTTAAGTGGCTTTTTTTTTTCTTTTTTATCTGTACCAGGTTTTGTGACAAGGGTTAGGAGATGAATCTGATATATCTCAGTATGTATGTTATTAACCTTTACTTTTCGTTTCATAACGCCCACGCTGGTACAACGGTAAGTCTACATATTTACAACGCTAAAATCAGGGTTTTGATTCTTCTCAGTAGACTCAGCAGATAGCCTGATGCGGCTTTGCTATAATAAAACACACACACAAATCTTTCATAATAGAAAATTCAGGTTTGGGAATGTTTAGCTCAGTTATTTCAATTTTTTTTCAACTTTGTGGGTGTAAAGAAAAATTCTCATAGGGTTGGGAGTTGTCGAGTTATCACTCTGAGTCATATTACCTATTTCCATTGGCTTTGCATAAAGGTCGTACGACATTGAGGACACCTTCTGTTTGATGTCTGACCTTTACCTTTGTCTTAGGGAGAGTTTAACTTATGTGTCATCGAACTTTATTTCAGTTGACGTGCACTTTTCACTTAGTAGAAAACCAAAAAGTTCTTTTTTGAACAGCTGAGCCAAGTTTGTTTTTCTACAATGTAAAATGTGAAGCTAGAGTTAAGTTCAGTGTAATTATGGTTTTGTATTACAGAAAATCTGTTTGTTTTTTGAAATGACTTTAACTTCATGTGATAGACAGGAGAAATTATCATTAGTAGAAGATTTCTTAAGAGATTATACGCAATTTTTTTTTAATATTTATTCATAGGAACCTGTGTAAGGCAGGTTATGATTTAAACAAATTACAGCAACTACCTGTTTATATGAGACACTATCTTGTTTTTAAAGACTTCGCTGGGGATGAAAACTGTAGTGTGTGGGTGTCTGAGAGAACTTTATATATCCTTATAAGCCAGAACAAACAGTTTAATGTGCCTCATATCTGTGTATTTCGTTTAGGCCTAATGAAACTGTAATAATGGCAAAACGTTGGTTGAAGTAAACTTTATCGTCTGGAGTAATAGGCCCTGTTTCATTATCTTAGATGGTGAAGACCCATCCGCCTGCTCTGAAATCTTTACTCTAAAGTTTTCATTGGTGTTAAAAATTCAACTATTCGCAACAAATTTTTCAGAAACGCGTGTTATGTAGTTTCGGTAGCTGGGAAGTTTCAAAGCGTTTTATCAGTGAACTTTTGATCGTAATATCTGTGAATGTGTTTAACGTTCATAAATACCAGTTACCAGGAAGTTCGTATGGTGAACGTAGTGACATATTTAACTCTTCATAATGTTGGTGTTTGCTCATTAAATAACACGTATTTCAGTTCGTTTTTGTCTACAACCAGTTTATTATTCACTCGTCTTAAAACTTTTGCTCTGTTCTTTTTGTTTATTTGTTTTTATCGAATCCACTTTAACAGACTTATCTCTCTAACTTTAGCGAGATTGCGTATGGGTGAATGTGAAACATAAACCACCGATATATGTTTATGAAAAAACAAATCATCTACCTTTCTTCGTAAGTTTTAGGCTATTTTTTTTATTCTTTGCGGTTCCATCTTTCAGGTGTTTGATAGAACAATAAGCCTTTAACTTCATTAACCACAGTTTATTGTTGTTACGTAATGAATCATTAATTTTTATGTTAATATCAACAAGATAACAAACTGCTACAGAAGTGTCGTAATTCAAAAATTAAACATTGTTTAACCTATTGACTGCCAAGTATTTCAACTGCTACAATACAATTCTAATGCTTCTTCATTTTGTAATAATGCAATTGAAATTTGGCCCAATAGGCCTAAAATATCTGATTTAAAAAAAACATTAATTGCAGGTTTTTCTCCCTCCATATTCCTCTTAATTTGTCCATTGTATATTTAACCTGTTGACTGCCAAGTATTTCAGTTGCTATGTCAACTCTAATGCTTCTTCATTTTGTTACTTTTTTCGTGACGCCATTTTGGATCGAAAGTGAAACAATATGTAAGTAGCTCAAATGCATGTATGATACTGACATCTAGCGTTGAAGTTAGGTATTATTGACAACGAATTAACTCGTCCGTGGCACTGTGTTACCGATCGGCTTGGACGAGTTATCTAGTCTACGGCACTGAACAGGTTAATGGATGGAAATTAAAACAGTTCTCGGTTAAAAAAAAGAAATTTTGGGGGCCGTTTTATACATTAAAATAAAACAGAAAAAACGCATCATAGTTGTGAGCGATTGGCCAAATTAATATTGGACATAGATTGTTGTAGCACATATGTAACTAAAGTTGTATTTAAATGTCAGGAATTGTTTCCTTACAGCTGTCAGAAGCACTGGGTTAACAGTAGAACGTGTTAGAAAGAGCATGAAGTGGTTTTAACATACAGCACTGTTAACCTAAAAAGGATAAACAAACTGTTGTTTAGGTACTGATATATATATCTTAGGAAGCATGGTGTATTGACCTGTAGGCTTGTCTTGTACTTACTTTAAACACTGTTAATTACACTCTGTAACACAAATTTTGTTTCTTAATTGCTTGTGTTGTAAAAGTACAGAAGATGGCCGTTATTCTCTTCAAACTTTGCTTTTGTGACCTGGATAATGAAATTTAAAAATTAATCTATTTTCTATGCAAAAACGGACAAATTTGCACATTTTCATTTACATAAGGCCTGAATAAAACAACATACGAATCAAGATTTACATATATTTATGCTAAAGTTGTACAAAAATGTTTTGAAGTGAGTAGTTTTTCCGAGATTTGCGACTGTAATGTAAATCACTTTCATGTATCAGCCCCAAATATAGTCTCCCATCATGTTTTCGTTATACGTTTGAAGAGAAAAATAGGTCTTTTCTATTTACTTTCGGCATAAGTAATTGAGAAATAACACTTTCTGTCCAGGAACAAGAAAAAGTAAACATTTTGTTACATAGTTTTATAGGAGTATATCGTTTCCTCGCTGTTGATTGCGTGCTTTCTCAGAACGACGAATCAGGACTCAGTAAAATTGAAATATTCCTAATTTGAAATATATTCTAGGGACATGAAAGTTAATCTTGTGATGAGTGCATATAGAGAAAAATTCGCTCATGAAAGTCTTAAATGAATTTTTTAAAACATAATTTGAATATATTGTGATAAGCATTTATGTTTCATGTTGCTTAAACAAAATTTAACTGAAGTGAAAGTTTTGTCTGCTTAATATATTTCTCCACTGATGATGTATAACCATATTTTGTTAAATTTCCGACCGAGTATGAGCTACCGTTGTTAAAGCCTTAGAAAGGTTATCCCTTTTTTATGCAAGAGAGTCTGAAGGCTAGCTCAATTGTTATGTTATAGGCCTTGAATTATTCGAATCAAGCACCAGTGTTCTTAAAATATGGTTTGAGGATGAAATATTTGAATCGGGAGTGGACTGTTTCGGTGATCGGAAGGTGTCTTGTGGTAAAACAGTCTGTATTGAATTTTGTACATTAAATTCTAATTCATAATGTTTAGAATCAACTTGACACAGAAAAATGCTGTTATTTCACCATTTTTAAGTGAATGTAAATTGCTGACTATTGATAAAAGTAGCGATGCTAATTTAATTAATTAGAAAGGTTCGTTTTTGTTGTTGTTTTTTTAACTTAAAATGGGTCATCGTAACACATTTCATTAACCCTACTTTCTGTCAGTGTTTAAGAACAAATGAGTACTAGGCCTAAAATTATCTGTTAAGTGTGTAGCACATTCGTCTTTGTTTTAAAATTATTTCCTGTCTGTTGATGTTTTCCCTTATGTTTATCTGTGTGCGTGACAGTAGTTAATATAACCCTTGGTAATTTTTTTTTTACAGTATTTATTCCATATGTGAAAATAATTGAAAGGTTATTTTATAATATCCAGGTTGCATAAACTCATGCTTTCAGTCGTTTTCGAGAATGTTCGTGAAATTTACGATAATTGTAGTGGTTGTACTATTTTATATTTATGTAAATACAGTGTCTTTTACCTTTTTTCTTCCTACTTCTCATCTCGCGTGGTTTGATCAGGGGTAGAAAGTAAAATTAATATTTCTACAGTTCATTCTAACACGTCCTTCACTGTGTGAACATTTCTTGAAAACACGCTGTCGTGACGTATCACACAATTGTCACATGCTCATAAGAATGCGATTTCCACCCTACCGGCAGCACTTTTAATATCGTGAAACTCCACAAACAAAATAAAAATCTCTACACCAGACAAATGCATAAAAACTACAAGTTCAACACGAGGATATCGCAATAGATACTGAATAAACAGCAAACATTTTTTTCTAATTGAAAGTATAGTGTGTGAATAATAAATCGTTAATGATTAAGACAGTCGAATACTTTTGTTGTAGGTAGCTGAAGTATATAAATATATATATATATATATATATAGCTATGTAGCTCATTAATTTAATGTAACATACCTTTGTGAACAAGTGGAAGCAACAATATGAACATTTGTATATAGTTGAAGTGTCTAATATACTAATTAATAAACGTTTCTCATAAATATCTAATCTCGACTCACTCTGTAAATTGTAGATTTTTCTAAATATTAGTTCCCGTCAGCGTAATAATTTAAGATCAAATGAAATTAGAAGTTAACTTACAACGAATTGGTTTAGCTTCAGCGCCAGAGAGATGTGTTTATTTATAATTTCTTTTTGCGTAAAAATAAATCGCTGGTATTGGATTTTTAAAAAAACTTCTGATATTGATTTCTTTTATTCAGCTTTCTTTGAACATAATTGATAATGCTGAATATCAATACGTCATATCAAAGTACAAGATTGGACACTTTTTTTTTTTTAACATCAAAGCGATATAACGTCGACCGCCATATTGATTAATTTTTCCGAACATGAGTGGAATGCCACAGTTACCACAAGAGACTGTTTGTTTCAAAGTATGTTCGTTTTAAGAAGTAACTGTGATTGTTTTATTTTTATTCTTTTGTTAATTATCGTTGCTCATATCAGACAGCAGATATTAAATAGTTGTGAATAAAATATACCACACCAGTTTGGTTACTTGTAGAGTGTGTTTCTTTGACATATAAGACAGTAAGTAGTCACCAAATATGTTTTATTTCAATATATTGTTCAAACACTAACCCACAGATCCATGATAATTTGTTTTATTGTTTTTTACATGGAAATAAAATCATGATCAAAATTCGTAAATGAGAATTTCCAAGATGTTTGGTGGCTAAATGTCTATTCGTGAAATCAGTGCAAATCCATGAAGACATTGTAAGGGAGTTAGGACTAAAATCATTGGAAGGTCTTTTTACATTTACTAGTTATAAAAATAGGTAAAGAGTTGGGGATATTTTCCTCGATATGTAAGATAACGTATTTAATAATGCGGTAATTTTTTCCTCTCCGTGGTTTCAGCCAATGGAGTGGTTTGTTATGTGCACCGCCATCTTTGGATTGGGAGATCTCACATCTAGTGGTGGGTAAATATTATTAAAGAATCTATTGATTATCTTGAGTCGTGCACGTGGAAATTTTTTTTAAAATGATAATGTAATATCGTTTTTGGTTTACGGTCTTATAAATAAAACAAAAAAACTTTCCATAATTTGTCTTTCAAGTAGAGTGAAAATCCGCTGACCTCTGGCTAAAAGTTTTAGTTGGTCATGTGCTTAGTTTTGCCTAATATCTACATTTTGTGAATTAATTTATGTAACAAGGACAGTCCCTGTGGGTGTTTAAGACGTACTCAGAAGCGTACAATAATTGTATCACGAAGAATTTTGCTATGTTTTAAGAGAATGTTTTTTTTATCTCGGAATAAATCGCCGAAAGCAATGTCAGTTACAAGTTTAGAAATTACAATTGTAATTACTATATAATTACAGTCGTTTGTTCGTGATGCCATTTCGCTTAATTAAATATTTTCATGATTTATCTAATATCTGAAATGAAACTTGTTACTTCGAGGAACGTGTTATTTCGACAGCGACTTTACTATGTATCGTAATAGTGTTTAACATTTCGTGTTATGTGCATTTAATCTAGGATTACTATTGTCACGACTTTAACGCGAGGAATTAGCCGTTAATTAATTTCATTAACTACTGTATTTTAATTACGGGATAAGTGAATAAATAGTTTATTATTTCAGGCCTTCATCCTAATACATTACAGATCGTGTATAATAGATTTCCTCTTGTTAGGAAATTAAACTTTTTAATTGCGAGAGGGGAGGAATTTTGAAATTTCATTTTCCCAGTTGGTCATTCTCGTGACTAAAAAAAACAAACTTGCTCAATCAGTAATACACGAAAGTATGACTTATCCCACAGTTTAGGCCTGGCATGGCCAGGTGGTTAAGGCACTCGACTCGTAATCTGAGTGTCGCGGGTTCGAATCCCCTTCACACTAAACATGCTCGCCCTTCTAGTCGTTGTAGCGTTATAATGTGACGGTCAATCCCATTATTCGTTGGTAAAAGAGTAGTCCTAGAGTTGGCGGTGGGTAATGATGACTAGCTGTCTTTCCTTCTAGTCTTACACTGCTAAATTAGGGACAGCTAGCGCAGATAGCCATCGAGTAGCTTTGTGCGAAATTCAAAACAAACTAATCCTACCAGTAAAGACAAAAACCTGTATTCTAACAATGAGTGTCAGTGAACTAACTACGTTTGGTGTGCACCAGGTAAGTCAATGATGAATAATTATTTTACATTGCCCCAGGTTTGATTCGCTCTGTAAGTCGTAGTTTTCACAGTTATTGATTGATATTGTAATTTAAGATTTATTCAAATAATCACTTAGGATTAAACACGGTGAATTGGTTTAGCTTTAACGCCATACAAGTGTTTATGTTGATCTAGCAGAGACCCGTAAAATATTTGATTTTAATTAAGATCTATCCTGTTCTGGAGCTGCAAGTAAATGGAGTCACGGAGAACAACAGAAATCCGTAATGGTAAAATTAACATGTTTGTTGCAACAGTACTTCTTTAAATGTCGGGTTTATGCAGTAATACAAAATAATTGTAATCTCAAACACTGATATCCATAAATCCACTTGTCTTACGTTTACTCTTTTATTTATGTGATTATAGAAAGCTTTAAGGAAAGAGTAGTGTGAATGGGACGGGAGTTTTACGATTGAGCTTTTTTCAACGTCAACTGTGCACGGTTGTTAAGTCGAGTATGATTTAAAATTATAAACATGCTCTAACAAAATGAATGAGAATCAAGCATATTTTAATATCAGGTATTCATCCCTCTCTGCATTAGAAGGTTGAAAATAAAAGTAGGTGCACCATACTTCCCCCTTAATGTTTTCAGTAATTAGGCTGTTGCATATCAGATGTTGGATTTTATGTGTAAATTTGAAACTCGATTTTTAATGGCTGAAAGAGAAGTGTCGTAAGTTTGTCAGAATAATATAATAAATTGTCTGGTTCATTTCAAGCTCACTTTATTTTCTTATTTAAGAAACAATTATATTTATACTGATTTTTTGTTAACATTAATAAAATTGATGTGCGACGACAGCAGTTCGTAATATCAACAATGCATTTGGTGATGGCACAGCTAAAGAGTGCATAGCACACCATTGATTTGACTTCGCTCTGATTACACAAGCCTTAAAAATGGGCCTGAGAGCCAATTTCAAACAACCATTAATGAGGAATCAGATACCCACCAAACTCTGAGAGAACTTATTGACAAACTTAATGTTTATTATTCAACTGTTTCTCGACATCTTGAAGCACTTAGTGAGGTGAGGAAGCTCGTTAAATGGGAACCTCACGAAATGACTGAAAACAGTCAAACAAGACGAGTTAACATTTGTTACTTACTCCTTACATCCAACAAAAACAACCCGTTTCTCCATAGAATTGCCACCTGTGATGAAAAAATGGATTCTTTACAATAATCGACAACGATCCGGACTGTGATTCGACTATGAAGAATCGCCAAAACCAGCTATTCGACCTAAGAAGCTTATGGCCAGTGATTGGTGGTCGTCAGCAGGTATGGTCCATTATTCATTATTAAACACAAAGAATCACAGCAGAGAAATTTTTTTCTGAATTTGAAATAATGTATCAAAAATTGTGAAAACAACCAGCAATAATCAGTCGCAAGGGGACCCACACCACTTCATGACAATGCTCGACCTCATATCTCACACGTTACTGCCCAAAACCTAAACGAACTTCGTTATGAAATTTTATCTCATCCGCCATATTCACCAGATCCTTCCCTTGCAGATTATCACTTTCTTAAACATTTGGACATTTTTAAAGGAAAGAAACGTTTGTAAATCAAAAGTCAGTTGAAAGTCACTTCAAAGACTTCCTTGCATCAAAGAACATCCAATTCTTTAAATATGGCGTTTTTAAAGTGTATTGAGTCTAAAGGAACTTGCTTTGATTAAATAAATTAACAAAAGACTGTACTTGTTTTACATTTTCCTTTTAAAAAATCCGTCATTTCTTACGCAACAGTCTGATGCATTGAATTGTAATATTCATAAGCAGGTATCTTGTATCAGAAGAGTCTGACGTACCCACTACTGTCTCTTTTGGTGGTATTACTTTCAATCGTGTAATATTTCATAAAACTGCAGTCGGCTTTCCTGATTATTTTTTTAATATAGTTTTCAGTTAGAACCCACTTTAGTTGGTCTTTGATTGTACAGCCCGAGACGCTAAATTTATGCATTATACAGTAAACTATGCTGGAGCACTGTTAAACGTTTTACGTTTACCTTACGTCAGATACACTGTTTTAAATAATTCGATGTATAGGAGGCATATAAGTAAAGTACTACAGATAAATACAGTTCACTGATTTCCCCCTCATTTGTGTTATTATTTGACTGTTTTTGAAACATGGTGTTAGGAAGAGCTGGTTTCGAATAAAGATGAAGGTGAACAGACTTATTCCATCAAAGCCCCCAGTGACATAGCGGCATGTCTGCCGACCTGTACTATTAGAAGTTGGGTTTGGATACCCCTCGTGGGTAAAGTACAGATAGCTCTTTGTGTAGCTTTGTGCTTAAATATAGAACAAATTATTTCACCAAAATTTCCAAACTTCTCGCATTCGGTACATGTACGTTTGTCGTTGTCTGTATGTCTGTTTTCGAAGTTCGCTCAAAGCTACTTGACGACTTGCGCTAATTCTCCCTAATATTTAAATTATAGACTTGGGGAAGACGTCTGGTTAATAATACCCACTGCCAACGGGTAATTGCAGATTGGAACGCGTCAATAAAAATCTGCCTATCTTGTGAGACACTGTGGTGTCCTGTAATGGAACTACTCAATTGTGGCAGAGTGCTGTAGAACGGTGTTTACCAAGGTGTGGAACGAGTACCTCTGGTGATATATGGACCGCTTTTTAATTTAATAGTTATATATTTATTTTAATGTGTACTACAAAAAATTAAAAAAATGTTAATGTGGTTATTACATTATCTGCTTACAATTAAACATTAGCTATTATTCAGAGGGCGTGAGCGTCAACTACTCAGTTCAATGGCAAGCCGCTATCCAGACAGCATGCGTAATAACATGTCGGGCCCGGCATGACCAAGCGTGTTAAGGCGTTCGACTCGTAATCCGAGGGTCGCGGGTTCGAATCCCGGTTGCACCAAACATGCTCGCCCTCGTTATAATGTGACGGTCAATCCCACTATTCGTTGGTAAAAGAGTTGGCGGTGGGTAGTGGTGACTAGCTGCCTTCCCTCTAGTCTTACACTGCTAAATTAGGGACAGCTAGCGCAGATAGCCCTCGAGTAGCTTTGTGCTAAATTCAAAAACAAACATAACACGATATTCTTCACATTAAGTAGCTTATTTTCAAGGATGCATTTTTTAAACCGATTATATTTACTATTACTTTTAGCATGAATTATGAAGTTATTTTCACTTTGTCATAACAAAGTCATTTCGAGATGAAATAATGCCTTGAAGTAAAGATTATGGTGATACTGGTTTTCCATTTATAATAGTTTTGTGCAATTTCCTGCTAAGCTTATTGAAATAAAAAAGTGAGTCGATTTAAAGAGAACTATTAAGTAAAACGTAAGTAATGGTACAGGTGGTACGCGAATAATTGATGTTTGTAAACTACTGCCATAAAACTATAGACTTTCTGGTGGTTGTCTCCGGAACTAATGTTCATGGCGTCTCAAGTGACCTCTCTCCATCATGGAATCTACAACCAACCAACCCTTTATGAAGTAAATAAGTGTCCATGACGTCATAGATAGCTAATCAGCGCGAGGCGGTATCCTTTGAGGTTAAATGCCCTATATATGACATGTAACATGAAGCAGTTAAGGTGTGATGTGAAAATTTAATTTGAAAATAATACTTTGAATTATTCTACAGCCAACGGTACAGTTTTGTGAATAGGGTTTGTATTAACGATCACTAAGTGTCATTTTACAACACAGGACGGTGTTACACTTTCTATTTCATAATTTACAATTTAAAGAAAACGGTTTTGGAGAACATTTAAATGTTTCTCGTACAGCCCAGAGTGACTAGGTGAGGCAAGGCAGAGTGACCAGGTGGGTCAAGGCATTCGACTCGTAATTTGAGGGTCGTGGGTTCGAATCCTCGTCGCACCAAACATGGTCGCCCTTTCAGCCAAGGGAGCGTTATAATGTGACGGTCAATCCCACTATTCGTCGGTAAAAGAGTAGCCCAAGAGTTGGCGGTGGGTGATGATAACTAACTGCCTTCCCTCTAGGCTTACTCTGCTAAATTAAGGACGGCTAGCGCAGATAGCCCTCGAGTAGCTTCGCGCGAAATTCCAAAGAAACCAAACCAGTCTAGAGCCTAGTAAAAGGTAGGTAAAACATTGAGAAGGAAAACAGCTTTCCACATATCCTATAGTCAGGTAATGTTTTTGTAAAGGCCCAAACAAAAACTAAGTTTTATATTCGGTTTTCCCCTTATTCCTATGCAGTTTGAATATTCTATGTGTCCGTTAACATACCAGTTCTTTTCAGACCTTGATAGATTAAATTTAACTAATATGTGAATAGCAATATGAGTAAATCATAAAGAACTCCCACACAAGAAGTCAAACTCTATGCAATATAGACATCATTTACTACGTGTTTAGACGTCTTGTTCAGCATTGGTTACGTGGATATTAATATACAACTGCAGGGTAGAAAGTTCATTAAGATTTGATTATAGAAATAACGATGGAAGTTAGGGATGAAACAAAGTTCACTGTCGTGTCCAGTTTTGTAATTACCGACAAAGAACGTCAAATCGGTCGTACAAGTAATCTAACTTGTATTTAGTTACAAATTGATAATACAAGTTTGTCAGCTTGTATAATCAAAAGTTCGTATCAGTTGCAGAATTATTTAAGCATAACCATAAGGTGAAACAATATAGTAATTAAAATGCACATTTATCCATCACAGTTACTCAGAAGTAATCAACTCGTTAAAATTGTTGTTGGTTCGTTGGTGTTTACTGGCGCAAAGCAATTAGGCTACCGAAGAACCGGTAAAAAAAACTCAAAATTAAAGTTATTAAAATATTTAAAAAAGAATCACGTTAAGCAAAACAATATCCAATTTTCGAATTAAAAAGGCCAATGTTCCTTAAAATTTAAAAACACAACTGAGGTTGACAGTGTCACCATCCCCAATGACACTGTAAAAGCAAGTTTGAAATGGTGCCGTCGCTCACGGTCGTAACGACAACACACACCACACATTGATGCATCAGTCTCAGTTAAAAGAAAACGATGAGTTAAACTGTGACCAATGCGTAGCCTAGCCAGTACAACTACCTCCATCCAATCCTTACAGAAGCAAGATGGTCAAAGTCCAACATAGGGTTTTATTTGGAAAAGCTTATCATGTTGCTTAGTCCAAGATGACTGGCGCGGAGCCAAACCTTCATTACAGGACCGTAGTCCATGTATGGGACAGGCACGGATGTGATGGCAAACAAAGCAGACGGACTTAACTGCGGTGTCAGGAACTCGTTCCCGCGAATACCGACGTGGCCTTGTATCCAGAAAAACTGGTTAGAAGTAGATAATAAAAATAAATGGGCCAATCGCTTTTGAATATCGACGAAAACAGGGTTAGAACTAATGTGAGGCGATTCTAGGGCCATAGATAGTTGGTATAAGTAGTACAGTTCGTGTACTGCATAGCTCTTATATGATCTAGGGCAGTGAACACAAACTGTAGAAAGGATTCTGTGTGCAACCATAAAACCACAACAAACCATGTCAGAGCCCACAAGATCACCTGATTTTGAACAATCCGTATAAATGGAAATGGAAAGGTGATTCGAAACATATTCGGCAAATAGAAGATGGTGCTTCAAATTAGGAGTCTCCGCCTATTTCAGATGATTTAAAGAAAGGTCACATTTTGGGGATGGTAATAAACAATGGTGTGATGGACTGATCAGTGGATACAGCAATGCCATCTGACGAGAGATCCAATTCATCCAACTGCACCTGGATACAGTAAAAAAGGAACAATTGAAGACTGTCTATTCTAAAGAAACATGGCCACTGAGGAAGAAAAACGCAACCTCAGGTTGGATGCTATGGTATAGATCAAAGTTTTGAGCATACAGTAAAGACAGTTACAAAGGCAAAGATGTAGAGGAGGTTCATGAGACTCAGTGTACAAACCCTGTATTAGAGAAGTGCAGAAAGCCCTGATGGTGAACAGGGTCCAACATCTTCAAGGCCAAGATCCTGGCAGAGCCACAGACCAAAGTCCAGTTTCAATCAAATGAGGGTATAATATATCTTTTGCATAAAACATTGATCATCTCCCCAACAGAAGGAAGAGGGGACACACAGGAAGTTTAGTGCTCTTGTACGCTTGACACATAGCTGCTTGATGTGTGGAATGAAAGTCAGCTTGAGGTCAAATATCAGCCCCAAGAACTTTGTCTCAGAGACCACAGGAAGCACAACTACTCTAATATGGAGTGAATACCCCATTGGTTGCAAAAGTGTATCCAAATGGTTTTATAGTGAGAAAAGGTAAAACTTTGCTGTGGTCCACTTAAGCAAACGATTGAGGGCAGTATGTAGCTGCCACTCACTAAACCTCATGCTCAATGACTGACACAAGATGTGGAAGTCGTCGACATAGAGTTCGTTTGAAAGTTTAGGGGGGAAGATGTCCACTGATGGCATTAACCTTTATAATGAAAAGTGTGGCACTCAAGGCAAAGCCCTAAGGGACTCGAAGTTCCTGTAGCAAAGAACGGTTAAAAGAGTCAAACTCACACATGCTTGGCAATGCCTGCTCTTTAAAACATTTTTAATAAAAATGGACAAATGCCCATGCAATCCATATGAGTGAAGGTCTCGTAAGCCTTCTTAAGGTCAAAGAATACTGACATAAAATATTGTTGCTTGAGAAAGGCTTCTCTGATTGATGTTTCAGGCCAAATCAGGTTGTTCGTGATGGAGTGCTGTAACCCACACTGGGTGGGCAAGAGGAGATTGTTTGATTCGAGGAACCAAACAAGACGAGCATTAACCATCGTCTCTAAGGTCTAACAGAGCCAGCTCGTCAAAGCAATTAGACAGTAGTTTGAAGGAATCTTGGGATCCTTCCCAGGCCTAGGAAAAGTGATGATGATAGTCCAGCACCAAGCATTTTCTTGTGAGATCTGGTTTAAAACAACCGGAATGATAGCAAGAGAAGAAGCCAGATCAATGAAGAGCAAGCTTGGCTTCCACCAATATAAAGGGACAATTATAGTCAGAGAGACGATCAACCTGAAAGGAAAGAGGCAAGAAGGTGATGGATGAGGCAGAAGTTCTAGATGCACGAGAAAAGCTTTCACCGAGAGTATCGGCAATGTTTTGGCCATCTGCAACTTCCTGGCCATTGGAGAGCAAGATCAAACGGGGTGGAAGTATACTGCCCACTGACTTCCCGAATCTTGTCCCATATGACATTGGAACTGGTGGAAGAACAGATGCTAATAGTGAACTAAATCCAATATTCTTTCTGGTTTTGACATCTTATCTGCTGGGCATGTGCACGAGCCTGATGAAAAAGGTATTCCAGACCTGTTGTGAAGCCTTCTATATCATGTGGCAGGCAGGATCCTACCATGAACAGAGATACAGTGGGAAACGTGTCAAGGTTTTAGGAATGCATTGAGCAGCTGCCTGGATAATACACGCAGTAGTCTATCGATGGCTTACAGATAACATGAAAATCAAGTTCTGAGAGAGCAGTGAAAGAGGAATGTGGATCAAGTGACATCGACCACAGCCAGTCTCCCTCGAAATGATCACTATCTCGTGGGTCACTGTCCACCCCCAAAGAGAAATGAGAGAATAGTGAAGTAGAGCAGATAGAGAGATCAACAGCAGTAAAAGACTGAGTAGGTGCATAAAATAAGTATGAACACTAATATTGAAAAGAGAGTAATGTGGTAATCCAAGAGCATATGCTCTATGGAACGACCCCTCCCATCAATATTAGCTCCACTCCAAAGGATATTATTTTTATTAAAGATCCTCAGGAGTGAAAAGGGAGATGACAATTGTTCAATGAGAACATCAAGGTTCGATTGATCATAGGTCTCTCCACTAAACAAGTAAAGATAACAAATAGTAATGGTACGACCCAAGGAAACACGGATGGCTACACCCTCCAAGAGTTATCATGTGGCAAAGAGAGGGCAGGCACATGATGATCGACCATGCACTCACACATCCTGTCATTTTGGTACAAGGAAAACTGCTGAAAGGTGACTATATTGGCAGGTTTTAAAAATGTTTTCTACAAAGAAAGATACACAGGATCGTAATGAATCAATCAGTGCTTTCATGTCATCCAAATTCGAACACAAACATCGACAGTTCTTCTGTATTTAAGTGGTCATTTTTATTTTGTGAAGAAAAATTGAATTGAGAGTCCTTCTGTTTTCGACCACCTCGTTTCTCTTTATTTAAAGGTCTGTCAACCTCCACAGATCCTGCACTGGGTCGAGGAAGGAATCCAGTGACTGAGGGCATGAACTAGTAATCATTCTGCATCTCAGGGATGAAGAAGAAGAAGGACCCGAGGAAACACCAGAAGCTGGATCAATGGAAGTTGGCCTGGTGAGCCACTGGAAGGAATGGTGGGGATAGAGATAAGTATTAATGTTGACTCTTCAACCCTCTCAACCATGGAGGGCAAAAGATTCTTCACGAGGTTTGAAAAAGACTGTTGGAGACACAGAGAGCTTTATCTGTACTCCCACTGTACCAGTTGAACAGACTGCATCAGCATACGTCTGACATGAAGTGGTGGACAGTAACTTTCGAGCTTTGGGGTAAGAAATGTTGTGAACCTTTTTCAAATGCTGTACCTCTTTTTTTTTTCTCCACTAACCGAGGGTGATAATGAAAGCAAGAGGGGTGAAAGCCTCTACAATTAATACAATTAGAATCCATCTCACACTCGTAGGTATCATTGTACTTGGTACTGCAGTGAGTACACATCAAAGAACCATAACATAATATCTTTTGGGGGCCAAACTGCTATCATTGGAAACATCTGAAAGGGTTTGGAATTTATGTCCATACCTTGCAAATTAAATAGCCTTACTTGATGATGGCAGGTGGACATGGTAATGTAAATGTCAAAATTAGGACATTAGTCAGCATCATAATTCCATCTTTGGGAGTGGAGATATGCCTCACTGCAAAACTATTTGGGTGGAGAAACCAACGAGTATCTCTGACTCGGGGATGTTCTTCAATTCCCCCTCGACAGTAACTTCTCATGACGAATTTAAAGTAACATGGGAAGTAACCTCATTAGGTATATCCCCAATAGCCTTCGAATGCAAGAGGAGTTCACTCTGTCTTGGAGTGAATGTTTCCACCGTGTGTCTCCAGAACGTAGTTTTTGAATGACTTAGGAGAGTCAGCAAACCCCTCTAGTCCCTTCTGAATAAACACGGGAGATACTTACCCTAAACATTTGTCAGATAAAGTATGTAATATCGGAAAATGAGGTACAGGTGTTGAAGATTGCTGTTCCCAATCTTCAAGACGTGGTCGTTTACCTGTGGTATGTTTTCCACTATTTTATTTTTATTTCGAGGGGTCCATGATAAAGAAAGGGGCTCAGCCTGGGCAGGTGGTTAAGGTACTCGACTCGAAGTCTGAGGGTCGCGGGTTCGAATCCCCGTCACATATACATGCTTGTCCTTTCAACCGTGGGAACGTTATAATGTGCAGTCAATCCCACTATTCGTCGGTAAAAGAGTAGCCCAAGAGTTGGCAGTGGGTGGTGATGACTGGCTGCCTTTACTCTAGTCTTACACTGCTAAATTAGGGACGGCTAGCACAGATAGCCCTCGTGTAGCGTTGCGCGAAATTCAGAACAAACAAACAATAAAGAAAGGATATTTTGGTATCCACTGATCCAACCCATCATGGAGCCCAACGAAGGCACGCACTACAATGCCAAACAAGGACATTGCAGCAACATCAGGGTTTCATGAGGATTATACCTGAACACAACATCTATAACACCCGTTGACAACGTCTAACACTGGTACTTGCTTGATCCTAGCCCAAATGGACCAGCTGCTTGATCGTGAAGGGGCCACCCCAAAGCTGTCTGTTTACAGGAATTCAAGACCATATTGGTGTATCAGTGTTGGACCTCTCGACCACCAGGATTCTCTCCTTCCCTTCACGGGTCGACACGCAGGGCAAACACGTGGGTAGATGTTTAGATCCCAGAGTAGGTCAACTGAAAGAACAGGACCTTCTCTGGGAGTTCACGTCACCACCTGCAGGAATCCACTGCGAGGGGACCGGTGATGAAATACAGCGAACAAATGTTGTCCATAAAACTTTTTAAACGAACTTTCGTTTAAAAAAAACTGTTAGAACGTTTTTATCATGAGACATTATTAAACTAATAGCAAAGATAGAATAAAATTGTGGTTATATTCGTATAATAAGACTTTTTCACCATGGAAATTTTTTTTTCTTTTATGTTTTTTAGTAGCTCTTATAACAATACCGAGTTTTTGTTTGTTGTTGCAACTTAGAACTGTTATGTATTTCTACTGTCAAGTTGGTTCCTTTTTGTCCTCGCGCTAATCATCACACCAACGAGCCATCTAATGACCGCTGACGAGGATTGAAACGTATCAAATCATTAATGGACAATCTCACTAAGTTTGTTCGTTAGCGTTTGTTGGAGCAAAGCGACTAGGCTATCTGCGCCAAAGAAATGTTAAAAAATGGAAAAGTAAAATTATTATAAAAGGTAAAAATAAGTCAAACCAATTCCCAAAATTCGATTAGGAAAGTTAAATACATAATTTACAAACATAAGAAAGTTGGACAGTCTCCATTGCAAATGACACCGTACAACGCTATGGGTAAACCTGTAGTAGGCCAAGTAATTAAGGCGCTCGATTCGTAATCTGAGAGCCACGGATTCGTATCTTCATTACACCAAACATGTCCGCCCTCTCAGTCGTGGTGGCGTTATAAGGTTACAATCAATCCTACTATTCGTTGATAAAAGAATAGCTCACGAGTTGGCGGTGGGTGGTAATGGTTAGCTGCCTTCCCTTTCGTCTTACACTGCTAAATGGGCCCGGCATGACCAGGTGGTTAAGGCACTCGACTCGTAATCTGAGGGTCGCGGGTTCGAATCCCTGTCACACCAAATATGCTCGTCCTTTCAGCCGTGGGGCATTATGATGTCACGATTAATCCTACTACTCATTGGTAAGAGTAGCCCAAGTGTTGGCGGTGGATGGTAATGACTAGTTGCCTACCCTCTAGTCTTACACCACTAAATTAGAAATGACTAGTACAGATAGCCCTCGTGTAGCTTTGCGCGAAATTCAGAAACAGAACCATATAAAAAGAAAAAAATTTGAAGTGGTGACGTAGCTCACGGTTGTAACGTTGGTTATATGGACTGTGAAAACCAATCAAAAAATTATTGGATAAACCTCATGAAATTGTTTCGTATTCACTCAGTACCGCATATTGATAACTTTGTTTTCGTGGTCTAAGGTCTGTAGTACCAAGAGATTCAGTATATAGTTGCTGCTTTTCTGTTCATTTTATAAATAATTTTAAAAGAAAACAGAGGTCAGTCTTCACATTTAGCGTATTTTGCTGAAAGTTTACCGTTTCGATAGTGAATAAAAAACCAAGAAATTTAAAATATTTCGTTTTAAGTTCATATGTCATGCTGTGTTGTAACCTACAGCATGTATAATTATTCTCGTGATTTAGGGCATGCGTGCGCCATGAGATCCCAAATTGCAACGTCAAATGTCCCTTATGCGAAGTCATTTTAGTTTCTAGTGACCGAATGACAGGACAACACGCTACTGTTTAGTAGTGCGAGTGGTTAAAATAAATGACCTCTTGAAGAAACCTTCGATCCTCTTTCGGAGAAATAAACCATTTCGTATGCTATATTCCAGGTGGTTTCCTTACAATTCTCCACGTGTATGGTGAGGTTGGTTTAGAGTTCTAACTTCACGCTCTCTCACACAAACTACGTAACAACAGCAGATTACAGGGACAAAGTCTAAGCCATACAGGTCGCATCAGTTTTGTGAAATCTATCAATTAGCCACAGAGCCACTTAAAGTACGACAAACTCGTGAAATGGCGAAGCATACCCGCTTTCTTTTATTTCTGCTGGAACGCTACAGCACAAACAACTAACTATGTGTTAGCTCCGAAATTACAGTAAATACGAAACTTTTATTAATTCTTTTTATTTCAGCTTAAACCTTTATTTTCCCTGTCATGAAACGTCGGTTTGGAGAAGCATTATGGTTTTAATGTTCTTAATTTTTGACTGTCGCACATCAGTGATTCTATCGGAAGTGTTCGTATCATTAGTTCTCTCAGTTTGCACGTGGCATTTTCAGTGTTTAACTGAGGGATCTGTTTCAGCGAGTTGAAACAGTCAGTATGTTTTGCGTGTTTACGAATTTCGCGCAAAGCTACACGAGGGCTACCTATGCTAACCGTTCTTAATTTAGTATTGCAGGACTAAAAGGAAGGCAGATATTCCTCATCACCAACGAAAAGTGGGATTTATTGTCACTTTATAATGCCCTCACGGTTGAAAGGGCGAACATGTTGGGTGTTATGAGGAGATCGAATCTGCGACCCTCAGATTACGAGGCGAGCGCCTCATCCACCTGGCCATGCCGGGCCTGAAAATAATAAGTGAAACGTAAGTGTTAAAATGCTCATTATGAAAAGTGTGAAACCTGACATCTGTATATTTATGATTAGCACATGTGGTATGTACAGCACAAAATACGCTTAAGCGCTAAAATGTGTCGTTTGTTCTCCGATAAATTCTCGAATGGCACTACCATATCAGTAGCGACACTGAAACTTGAGTCGACGTCTTTTTGTAACCTGATACACACACGTTTCTGTGGGATTGCGCTCGTTGTTTTCTGATGCAACTTGATAGAAGATGTTGAAAACAAAATGAAACTTATAATTAAATTGGTTATACTCTCAATCGCTGGTTTAAAAGCTTTGTTTTAAATGAACTTATTAAAGTAGAATGTTCTATGTTTTTTATTGGCTCATTAAAAATAACGAACAGGGTGTTTTGATTATGATGATGTAAGATCAGAAATAATACGTTCTGGTGGAAACAACTGCTACTCATTTTAAACTGAGCAGTTTGTTTAAAGGAAACGGTGAATTAATTTTAAATAAGAAAGAAAGAAACAGAAACGTTGAGTGGAGTATTCACATCTTGGGCTGTCCATAAACTTCACTTACGTGTTTTCTTTATACGGCATGCACGAAAGCAATCTTGAAAAGTAGAGTTTCCAATAGGTACTGATTACCTTCCAAACTTTGATTTTTTTTTTTTTTTTCATACGATGTATCGATGTTGGCTTCATTTCTTTCTTGTTTCATCGACGACAGGCGCACATCAAATAATTTCATGAGTCAAGCGGTAAAGTCCTTCAATGGACTGAGGGAAAGTAAACTCGATAGTTTTCAAATTATTCTGGTTGTGTTAGGAAAACTGATAATAACACAATGGTATACAAGTAGATGGTCAAGACTGGACATATCTAGGAGAAAATAGACGTCAGACTCAAAGATTGCTTGCAGTAGTAAAGTACTAAGATTTTTGGCCCTGTCTGGCCAGGTGGTTAAGGCACTCGACTCGTAATCCGAGGGTCACGGGTTTGAATCCCAGTCACACCAAGCATGCTCGCCCTTTTAGCCGTGAGGGCATGATAATGTTACGGTCAATCCCACTATTCGTTGGTAAAAGAGTAGCCCAAGAGTTGGCGGTGGGTGGTGATGACTAGCTGCCTTCCCTCTAGTCTTATACTGCTAAATTTGGGACAGCTAGCGCAGATAGCCCTCGTGTAGCTTTGCATTAAATTCAAAACAACAACAACAACAAAATAGGAGGTGTTACGAGCATAGCAGGTGGCAGACGAAGATACGACCCTGACGGGAAATCACACGAGAATTTACGATGGTGCTAATAAACTTTCCAAATGACCGAAAAGATGCCTTTACTTTCAGACCGGGTATATTCACAGATTCGTTACTTTTTGGGGAGTTTGATTACGACCACTGTACTTGATTTCTTAAAAACGAAAAAAAAAAAACCGCAATAAAAGACCACCGATTAGAAACTATATATATCAGTCCAAATGTTTCGCATTTTTAGTTCTCGTGTGACCCCACCTCATTACCAGAAATTACATGGTTGGTCCAGTTGATTCAGAAATTTGTTATTATATATCGTATGAAATACGAAACATACAAATAATTGGGTTTTAAATATTTCGCGCAAACAAACACAAACAACTATCTACGTCTAGTCATCCATAATCTTAAACTGATAGATAGAGTAGCGATAAGGCAGCTAGTTAATAGTACCAACCTACAACTCAGTCTATTCTTGTCTAATGGATTTGTTTGTTTGTTTGAATTTCGCGCAAAGCTAGTCGAGGGCTATCTGCGCTAACCGTCCCTAATTTAGCAGCCCAAGACTAGAGGAAGGCAACTAGACCTTTCAGCCGTGGGTGCGTTATAACGTGATGGTCAATCCAACTCTTCGTCGGTAAAAGAGTACCCCAAGAGTTGGCAGTGGTGGTGATGACAATCTGTCTTCCCTCTAGTCTTAAACTGCTAAATCAGGGACGGCTATTGCAGATAGCCCTCGTGTAGCTTTGCACGAAATTCAAAACAAACAAAATTATAAGGTTTCGAATAATGAAAGAAAGGGATGTTTAACCAAATTGCTAAAAAATTATGATTTCTTTTCGTAAACGATTTTTGGATATTATTTCATTGTATTTGAACAGCGATACGGCTTGGAAATAGGTGGTTAGGGCGCTCGACTCGTAATCTGAGGATCGCGGGTTCGAATTCCCATTGCATCAATCATGCATGGCCCTTCAGCAGTAGGAAGATTATAATGTTTCGGTCAATCCTATTACTTGTTGATATAAAGGGTAGCCCAAGAGTTGGCGGTGGGTGGTGATGACTAGCTGCCTTCCCCTCTAGTTTAACGCTGCTAAATTAGAGACGTCTAGCGCAGGTATACCTCATGTAACTTAGCGCAAAATTCAAAACAAACCAACATTCGGGGATAAAATCCATGTATAAAATGAGCAACACTGTGTTGACGTAATTCTGCGATTTGTGGTTTTCATGCCACAAAAACTGTAGTTCGCGATGTTAATGGCTTTATAATGTGAACCTTAAAAGCTATTTCAAGCAATAAATCAAACCAATATCCTAATGATCTTACAATGACTATCTTACCAAACACGAACTCGATCTTTATGTGGTACACTCGCGCAGGTTTTAACTTTTTTTATTATTATTGTCAGTTACTTTCAATTAACAATACGTCTACCTTGTAACGTAGACGTTAAGCAATAATAATGGTGTGACATTGGATGATGAACTGGTCTAATGCTTTATTAAGTATTCTTAAGCAATCAGATATAAATAGCGAACTATACGTTATCAACTACGATCTAATTGCTCTGCTTTTAGTCATTGCGGTTAAGTGCAGATAATTGGATGTTTTTGAATAATACATAAACCACTCTCTCCAGCGAAGACGATTTATTAAAAAGTCAGATATATTATTTAGTATCAATTAAACTGAAGTTCATTTTAAATTGAACGAAATCACTTGCACGTGTTGACTTATGAGAACGAATCACGTTGTCAAATTACAGCAAAACACCCCGTGATGTCGTGTAAACAAGTCTGCTAAAGTTATGTTAAGCATTCGTTGTCTTAAATAGTAATATCAATTACGATATAACAAACATTAATTTGCCTGCCCGTATTTGCTATGTTTGTTTTTATCAGTCTATCCTTGGGTCTCTTTCTTTGTGTACGTGTTGATTTAAAATGTCAAATGTGACTTGTTTCTTAAACTAATGATCAATTAGGAGTTTAATGTCATCATGTATTGTGTGAAGTCACTAGTAATAATAAAGTAGATCAGCTCCACCTAACATATTTATTTTTTGTTATATATTTTGTCTTCATTTGAAATAAAACCAATTATCTACCTTCAGTACTCAACACATTGCGCAAGTAACTCGTTCACCACGTAAAACTATATGTTTTACCAACGTTTCACCTCACGACTCGTTTTCAATAAAGTAATTTTTTTCGCTACATTAACTGAATACTTCCAACTGTTGTGGGTTAGCGTATTCTGGTGCAAAGCAAATAGGCTAAACAAGTACTAGTAGTAAGAACAAGAGGTGTTTTTTTGTTGTTGTTGTTTTCTAAAATTCGCGCAAAGCTACACGAGGGATATCTGCACTAGCCGTTCATAATTTAGCAGTGACAGCTAGTCATCACCATCCACCGTCAACTCTTGAGCTACTCTTTCTACCAACGAGTAATGGAATTGACCGTAAATTATAACGCCCCCATGGCTGAAAGGGCGAGCACGTTTGGTGTAACGAAGATTCGAACCTGCGACCCTCAGATTACGAATCAAGTGCCTTAACTGCCGGGCCAAGAACAAAAAGAGGTTAAACGATGCATTTTTGAGTACAACAATTGGATATTACGTACGTAGACATCCTTCCTAAACAAAGAATAACATATCTAAGCTCATTTGGCAAAATAATTTGCTCTCATTGTCTTACATAACAGTGATTTTATATATTTGTATATTTATGTATGGATAAACAATGATATGCTTCAGATGACGAAATCAAATCATTCTATAGAAATGAACGTGTGTCTGTGTGTGTTTACGAACATATTTACTATAATCATTATATGTTATTGTGTTGCTCAAACTACCATACACCGAGAAAACAGACAAAAAAATGTTTGAAAGCCATTGAAAATAACAGTGGTTTATAATTGTATTTCAACTTTGCCAGCCTTTCTACTTATTAATCTGCAGTTTCACTGCTTTGATGATCGAATTTGTTTTGTATTCTTCGCAATATTCGGACAAAGTTTAATACAGAATGGAATATTGCAACATACGGTAACTTAACCCTTTTATTGTATTTTGTTCTTCTATGTACCCTGAGTCTTGAGTCATCATTCGTAACACGTTAAAAAAACAAAAACGATGCTCGTGCGACCCAACGTCATACCTGGTTAGTACTTGGGACGATGAACACCTGAGAATACCGTGTAACAATAACACCATCACTTAGTCTGTGACAATGATAAATCAACAGTCTTACAACGTTACAGTCCAAAGTTCGATTCCAGCTGTGGACACAGCAGATAGCTCGATGTGGATTTGCTTTAAAGCAAATAAACTCGATCTTAAGTGTTTTAAGTCTGTCGTACGTTAGACGTCCGTTTTGATGGCGTTTATTGGCGCAAAGCAACTGAGCTTTTTGAGTCAAACAATCTGTATAAAAACAAACAAATAAAATACTATAAGCAATAAAATAACTAAAATTAAAATAAATAAAGTACAAAAAACTTAAATACAATTTTAAAAGACATTAAAGTTGGACAGTGTTACCCATCGCCAACGATATAATCTGTTTGTTTGTTTGTTTTGGAATTTCGCACAAAGCTACTCGAGGGCTATCTGCGCTAGCCGTCCCTAATTTAGCAGTGTAAGACTAGAGGGAAGGCAGCTAGTCATCACCACCCACCGCCAACTCTTGGGCTACTCTTTTCCAACGAATAGTGGGATTGACCGACACATTATACACCCCCACGGCTGGGAGGGCGAGCATGTTTAGCTCGACGCGGGCGCGAACCCGCGACCCGCAGATTACGAGTCGCACGCCTTACGCGCTTGGCCATGCCAACGATATAATCTAAACTCACAGCTAAATCCTTAAGAAACGCGTGTTTAAAATGGCGCCACCGCTGATGTTTATAACAGCGGAACGAAGGTAAAATGGTGGTAGTTGTGATCTGAGTGTTTGTTTGTTTGGTTTGGTCTGATTTTCGCGCCAAGCTACTCGAGAGCTATCTGCGCTAGCCGTCCCTAATATAGCAGTGTAAGATTAGAGGGAAGACAGTCACCACCACCAACCGCTAACTCTTGGACTACTTTTTTCCCCACGAATAAGGGGATTGACCGTCACATTGTAACGCCACCACGGCTGAAAGGGTGAGCATGTTTGGTGTGACGAGGATTCGAACCCGCAACACATTTGGCCATGCCGGGCCCCGACTAAAAGGTAATTAAGTGGTTGGGATTATATATATAAACATGGAATATAAATAGGCTTAGAATTATTCTTTTTTAACACGCATGTTCAAACTTCAAAGTTTTACTTTTTATAAAGGTTTTACGTTTTAACCCTCTTTCTCTTGAAGTAACAATTTCAGTTTATCAGATATTTAGTTCACTGTTATCATCAAACTTTCATTGTTTAACAAATAAATCACTTCCATTCATCATTTGGTATTATTCTGGAAAAAGATATCGACCTAATAATTAGTATGATAGAGTGCGTTACCATTAATGTGATGAAAATATATAATTTTGTCTCGATCACGACCGAAGTCAAATTTTATGGTTAGATTTTTACGCAACGATCGTTTTTCTATTTTATTCGTCGCAAATGTTTGTTGTCATGCGATGTGTTATATAGGGATTTAACTGTTGTTGTTTTGAATTAAGCACAAAGCTACACAATGGGCTATCTGTGCTCTGCCCACCACGGGTATCAAAACCCGGTTGTTAGCGTTGTAAGTCCGCAGACATACCGCTGAGCCACTGGGGGGAGCTAAGAGACAATAATACAATTACTATATTGCTGGAGTTAAGACACCAGACAACTAAACAGTTTGTTGTACATCAGTCAAAATGTGTTGTAAAAATCGGCGAACAAAACACAAACACAAACTAAAAGTGGGAAGAAATATCACGTTGTAATGGAAATATGTTATTAAATACATACACGTACATGTGTATGTTATTTTTGTTCCTTTAACAACGACTGTAGAAGTGTATAATAAAGTAGGTTTAACATTCCTGTGATGAATAGAATTTACTTCGATTATAAAGATTGTAAAATATCTTTGATTACAATTTACAGTGTTTGCAGTAAGATGAGTTTTAATGATATAAATACAAATTTTACTTATTGGTTGGTTGGCGTTTTATGGCGCAAAGCAACTAGGCTTTTTGCACGAAACAATAGGCAAAACATTAAAATAAAGTAAAATTATTAAAATTCGAAAAAGGAATCTTGTTACAATGATCTGTGAAAGCTTGTTATCACGTTGCTCATTCCATGTCGACAGCCAATTAGGGTGGAGCCGAGGCCTTGAATACAGGACCATGGTCCACATACACAAACAAACACGGCAGCGATAGCACCAGAGCAGAAGACTTAACTGCAATGTCAGCGAGCTCGTTCCCGCGAATACCTAATGTGGCCTGGTATCCAGAAGAACTGAATAGAAGTAGATGTTAAAGATATATCGGCCCTTCAGTTTTGAATATCAGCAAGAACATGGAGAGAACTAACGTAAAGTGATTGCAGGACCAATAGAGAGCTAAGCAAGATGGTATTATAAAAGTACAGTTTGAGTGCTGCTTAGCTTTATGTGATCCAGAGCACGAGAAATGGCATACAATTCTGCGATGAACACAAACTGTATAGAAGATTCTGTGTGCAAACCATAAACCATAACAAACCTGATTTCCAAACCACCCGTATAAATGGGAATGGAAGATTGGTCTGAAAGATGATCAAAAATACAAGTTGGTACTTCCAATTAGGAGTATCTTCCTTCCTCATGTGACTTAAAAGAAAGGTCACACTTGAGGATGGTAATAAGCCATGGTGAAATGGGGTGACAATGAATACAGCAATCATCCAAGGACAGACCCAATTTATCCAACTGTGCCTGGATACAAATGCAAAAGGAACAATGCCAGATCAACTGTTTCACGGCCCACTGAGGAAGGAAAACACAACCCCAAGTGGAATGCTGTAGTCGAGGTTTTGGCATGTAAAGGTGGAAGTTTCATGGGACTCAGTGTCCAAACTCTAGACTATAGAAGCCTGTGCAGAGCTGAAGCCTCTGATAGTGAACAGAGTTCAACATCTAGGCAGGAGTTCACAGCAGAGCCACAGACCATAGTCCCATTTCAATCAAATGATGATGTAATAGATCTTTATAGCATTGTGGAACAACAGATTTGGAAGAGGAACACAGAGGTTTATTCCTTTGTACACTTAACTTATGCT